>NC_142043.1:16025027-16325027 GCF_982192425.1 Myodes glareolus | reverse complement strand
CATAAACTGGAGCAGGATCTGGAGACTGTCACTCTGACAGATGCCATAGCTATGGTGGAGATAGTTGTGAAATTGGGTGAGCATCTGTTTATTTAGTTATCAGCAGAGCCAGAAAAATAGTAAACTGAAGCAAACTGGAAGAGTTTGGGACACCAAAATGAGAATACGCTGTTTATTTATATTCAATAGTTTTATTTTGCCTAAAACATTCTAGATGATAGTAAATAGATTTTTAATATTGTGGAAAAAAGCATATGAAACCACTTTTATGGCATGACAATTATAATCCAGACAACACTGTTAAAATAAATGATGGTCTACCTTATAGAATGAGAGCAGCAGATTGAAAGCGGCAGGTTATTCAAGCTCTCAAACAAAATGATCTGAATAAAATGAAGTTAGCCAGCACATATCAGACTCTACAGGGTGTGTGTCTTTGTGTGTGCATATTCTTGTGTGTATGAGCATCAGTGTGTGTGAGAGTGTGTTTGCATCCATGTATGAGTATGTGTTTGCTTTCTTCTGTTTTTTTTTTATTTGCTTTAGGATTTTTTTAGAGAGAAAGGACCTGAACTTGGTTTGGAGGGAGGTGAGAGAAAGAATGTAAGGAACTGGGAAAGAAAAGAAAATAGCCAAAATATAGCATATAAGATTCTAAAAAAAATAGAGCCATAAAGCAAATTGGAATAATGATTGTATTTTATTTTTCATTAACTGGTGGCATTCTTTTTTTTGCCTTTCTTTTTTTTTTTTGAAAGTAAATTTTATTAAATTATAAAAGTTTCCATTTCCGCCCCTCTTCCCAACACCCTCCCACTCCCCCCACTCCCTCTCCTCCTCCCTCTTCGTCTCTTGGGGCAGTAAGGGTTTTCTGCCCTGTGGGAAGTTCAAGTTCCTCCCCCCTCCCTCTAGGTCCAGGAAGGTGAGTATCCAAACAGACTGGATCCCCAAAATCCAGTATATGCAGAGGAAACAGGTCCCAGTATCATAGTCAATGGCTTTTCAGAAAGACTTCGGGCCAGCCACATTCAGAGAATCCGGCCAAATTCCGAGAATCTGTTTAGATCACGTCCTCCTTCAGTCCCAGTCCAACAGGCCTTGGTAAACTCTCATTAGATCCGTTCCCTTCTATCAGTGGGTGATAGCATCCCTCGCAGTCCTGATTTCGTTTTTCATGTTCTTCGTCCTTCTGCTCCTCATTTGGACCTTGGGGGGCTCAGTCCGGTGCTCCAATGTGGGTCTCCGTCTGTATCGCCGACCTTTGCCAGATGAAGGATCTATGGTGATAAGCAAAATATACATCAGTATGGTTATGGGCCACGGCCGATTCAGGCACCCTCTCCTCTGTCCAGAGAACAATCTGGGGGATCTCTCCTTGGACCTGGGATCCCATATATAATCAAGTCTCCTGTAAACCCTAAAATGACTCCCTTAGTTGAAATATATTCTTCCCTGATCCCATATTCCTCCTTCCTCCCTCCCACCCCTTATCCCAGGCCACCGAGCTTTCCCCATTCCTCCCCTACTCCCTTCTCTCTAACCCTCTCCCCTTCCATCAACCCTCTCACCCTCCCATGCACCCGAGGTTACCTGGGACTCTTGTCTATTTCCTACCTCCTGGCGGATAGCTAAATAATCTTCATCAGGTTCATCTTCTTATTCAGCTTCTCTAGGATCACGAATAATAGGCTCAAAGACCTTTAATTATGGTTAGAATCCACTTATGAGTGAATACATACCGTGTTCCTTTTTTTGGGTCTGGCTTACCTCACTCAGTAAAGTGTTTTCTATTTCCATCCATTTGCATGCAAAATTCAAGATGTCATTGTTTTTTACCGCTGAGTAAAACTCTAATGTGTATATTTTCCACACCTTTTTTAACCATTCTATTGAGGGGCACTTAGGCTGTTTCCAGGTTCTGGCTATTACAAATAGTGCTGCTATTTGTAATATGTAGTATGTTAGGGAATCTCTAGGGTATATTCCCAAGAGTGGAATTGCTGGGTCCTGAGGGAGGTTGACTCCCAGTTTCTTGAGAAACCGCCACATTGATTTCCACAGTGGCTGCATGAGTTTGCATTCCCACCAGCAATGGATGAGTGTTCCCCTCACCCCACATCCTCTCCAGCATAGGCTATCATTGGTGTTTTTGACTTTAGCTATTCTGACAGGTGTAAGATGGTATCTCAAAGTGGTTTTGATTTGCATTTCCCTGATCGCTAAGGAGGTTGAGCATGACCTTAAGTGTCTTCTGGCCATTCGAAGTTCATCTGTTGTGAATTCTCTGTTCAGGTCAGTACCCCATTTTTTAATTGGGTTAATTAGAGTTTTAGTGTCTAGTTTCTTGAGTTCTTTGTATATTTTGGAGATCAGACCTTTGTCTGATGAGGGGTTGGTGAAGATCTTCTCCCAGTCGGAAAGTAGCCTTTTTGTCTTACTGACAGTGTCCTTTGCTTTACAGAAGCTTCTCAGTTTCAGTAGATCCCATTTATTCATTGTTTCTCTTATTGTCTGTGCAGCTGGGGTCCTGCTTAGGAAGAGGCCTCCTGTGCCTGTATCTTGTAGACTACTTCCCACTTTCTCTTCTATCAGGTTCAAAGTGGACGGATTAATGTTGATGTCTTTAATCCATTTGGACTTGATTTTTGTGCATGGTGATAGATATGGATCTACTTTCATCCTTATACAGGTTGACATCCAGTTATGCCAGCACCATTTGTTAAAGATGCTTTCCATCTTCCATTGTATACCTTTAGCTCCCTTGTCGAAAATTAGGTGTTCATAAGTTTGTGGGTTAATATCTGGGTCTTCTATTCGATTCCATGGGTCGACTTCTCTGTTCTTATGCCAATACCAAGCTGTTTTCAATACTGTAGCTCTATAATAGAGTTTGAAGTCAGGGATGGTAATGCCTCCAGAAGTTCTTTTATTGTATAAGATTGTTTTGGCTATCCTGGGTTTTTTGTTTTGCCATATAAACTTGATTATTGTTCTCTCAAGGTCTGTGAAGAAGTTTGATGGGATTTTGATGGGGATTGCATTGAATCTATAGATTGCTTTTGGTAGAATTGCCATTTTTACTATGTTGATTCTCCCAATACAAGAGCAGGGGAGGTCTTTCCATTTTCTGGTATCCTCCTCAATTTCTTTCTTCAAAGACTTAAAGTTTTTGTCAAATAGGTCTTTCACTTCCTTGGTTAGAGTAACCCCAAGGTATTTTATGCTATTTGTGGCTATAATGAAAGGTGATGTTTCTCTGATTTCCCTCTCTGCTTCTTTATCCTTTGTGTATAGGAGGGCCACTGATTTTTTGGAGTTGATCTTGTATCCTGCCACGTTACTAAAGGTGTTTATCAGCTGTAGGAGTTCTTTGGTAGAGTTTTTGGGGTCACTTATGTAAACTATCATATCGTCAGCAAATAACGAAAGTTTAACTTCATCCTTTCCAATACGAATCCCCTTGATCTCCTTATGTTGTCTTATTGCTATTGCTAGAACTTCAAGCACTATATTGAAGAGGTATGGAGAGAGTGGACAGCCTTGTCGTGTTCCTGATTTTAGTGGAAAGGCTTTGAGTTTCTCTCCATTCAGTTTGATGTTAGCTGTCGGCTTGCTGTATATTGCTTTTATTATATTTAGGTATGATCCTTGTATCCCCAGTCTCTCCAACACCTTTATCATAAATGGGTGTTGAATTTTGTCAAGTGCTTTTTCAGCATCTAGTGAGATGATCATATTGTTTTTATCTTTCAGTTTATTTATATGATGGATTACATTGATAGATTTGCGTATGTTGAACCAGCCCTGCATCTCTGGAATGAAGCCGACTTGATCATAATGGATAATTTTTCTAATGTGTTCTTGGATTCGGTTTGCCAGTATTTTATTGAGAATTTTCGCGTCGATGTTCATGAGTGAGATTGGCCTGTAATTCTCTTTCTTGGTTGTGTCTTTGTGCGGTTTTGGTATTAGGGTAACTGTAGCTTCATAAAAGGAGTTAGGCAATGACTCTTCTGTTTCTATATTGTGGAATACGTTAAGGAGTATAGGTATTAGCTCTTCCTGGAAGGTCTGGTAGAATTCTGCATTGAAACCATCTGGTCCTGGGCTTTTTTTGGTAGGGAGATTTTTGATAACAGCTTCTAATTCTTCGCGACTAACAGGTCTATTTAGATTGTTCACCTGTTCTTGATTAAACTTTGGTATATGGTACTTATCCAAAAAAAAGTCCATTTCTTTTACATTTTCCAAATTTGTGGCATATAAACTTTCATAGTAAGATCTAATGATTCTCTGAATTTCCTCTGTGTCTGTGGTTATGTCCCCCTTTTCATTTCTGATCTTATTAATTTGCATGTTCTCTCTCTGCCGTTTGATTAATTTGGATAGGGTTTTGTCAATCTTGTTGATTTTCTCCAAGAACCAGCTTTTTGATTCATTGATTCTTTGGATTGTTTTCTGTGTTTCTATTTTTTTGATTTCAACCCTCATTTTGATTATTTCCAGTCTTCTACTCCTCCTGGGTGAATCAGCTTCTTTTTTTTCTAGATCTTTCAAGTGTGCTGTTAAGTCTCCAATGTGTGCTTTCTCTGCTTTCTTTAATTGGGCACTTAGTGCTATGAACTTTCCTCTTAGCACTGCTTTCATAGTGTCCCATAGGTTTGAGTATGTTGTGTCTTTGTTTTCATTAAATTCAAGGAAGACTTTAATTTCTTTCTTTATTTCTTCCTTGACCCAGGGGTGATTTAGTAGTTGACTGTTCAGCTTCCATGAGTTTGTTGGCTTCCTGGGGGAAGCATTGTTGTTGAATTCTAATTTTAATCCATGGTGATCTAACAAGACACAGGTAGTTACTAATATTTTTTTGTATCTGTGGAAGTTTGCTTTGTTACCGAGTATGTGGTCAATTTTCGAGAAGGTTCCATGAGCTGCAGAGAAAAAGGTATATTCTTTCCTATTTGGGTGGAGTTTTCTATAGATGTCTGTTAAGTCCATTTGATTTAATACCTCCAATAAATCTCTCAATTCTCTATTTGGTTTCTGTCTGATTGACCTGTCCATTGGTGAGAGAGGAGTGTTGAAGTCTCCTACTATTAGTGTGTGTGGTTTGATGACTGCCTTGAGTTCTAGAAGAGTTTCTTTTACATATTTGGGTGCCTTTATATTAGGAGCATAGATATTCAGGATTGAGACTTCCTCCTGATGAATTGTTCCAGTGATGAGTATGAAATGTCCATCTCCATTTCTTCTGATTGATTTTAGTTTGAAGTCGATTTTGTTAGATATTAGAATGGCCACACCCGCTTGTTTCTTGGTCCATTTGCTTGGAAAACCTTTTCCCAACCCTTTACTCTGAGTAGGTGTCTGTCTTTGTGGTTGAGGTGTGTTTCTTGTAAAGAGCAGAATGTTGGATCCTGTTTTTGTATCCAATCTCTAAGTCTGTGCCTCTTTATAGGTGAATTGAGTCCATTGATATTAAGTGATATTAATGACCAGTGGTTGTTGACTCCGGTCATTTTTTTTTTTTAGGTAGTATAGTGTATGTGTTTTTCTTCTTTGATTTGTGCTTGTGAATGGTCGCTAGATGTTCGAGTTATTGTAGGCCGTGTTGGGAATGTTGGATTCCTTCGGTAGTGATTTTCCTTCTAATATTCTCTGTAAGGCTGGGTTAGTAGCTACGTATTGTTTAAATTTGTTTCTATCCTGGAATATTTTGTTTTCTCCGTTGATAGTGAACAATAGCTTGGCTGGGTATAGAAGTCTGGGTTTGCATCCATGGTCTCTTAGTTTCTGCAGTACCTCTATCCAGGATCCTTCTGGCTTTCATGGTTTCCATAGAGAAATCCGGTGTAAGCCTGATAGGTTTACCTTTATAAGTTACTTGATCTTTTTCCTTTGCAGCTCTTAAAATTTTTTCTTTAATATGTATGTTTTGTGTTTTGATTATTATATGGCGAGGGGATGTTTTTTTCTGATCCAGTCTTTTCGGTGTTCTGTATGCTTCTTGAACCTTCGTAGGAATATCGTTCTTTAGGTTGGGAAAGTTTTCTTCTATAATTTTGTTGAATATATTTTCTGGTCCTTTGATCTGCAGTTCTTCTCCTTCTTCAATCCCTATTATTCTTAGATTTGGTTTTTTTTATTGTGTCCCAGATTTCCTGAATGTTTTGTGAAGAGAATTTGTTGGATTTGCCGTTTTCTTTGACCAGAGCATTTATTTTCTCTATGGTATCTTCAGATTCTGAGATTCGTTCTTCTATCTCTTATATTCTATTGGTTATGCTTGATTCTGTAGTCTCCGTTCGTTTACCTAGGTTTTCGATATCCAGCCGGTTCTCGGTTTGTGTTTTCTTCATTGCCTCCATTTCAGTTTTCAATTCTTGGACTGTTTCCTTTACTTGTTTGATTGTTTTTCCTTGGTTTCTCAGGGTCTCATTCACGGATTTACTTATTTCTTCAAACTTTTTGTTATATTTCTCATCTAATTCTATACTCATTTCTTCAAACTTTTTGTTTTATTTCTCATCCAATCCTTTAAGGGAGTTATTCATATCCTGTTTAAGGGACTCTATTGCTTTCATAATGGCACTTTTTTCCACTTCTTCTGGATTAAGGTGTTCAAGTCCTTCTATTGTAGGGTCCTTGGGATCTGGTGTTTTCATGTTGTTTTTCAGATTGTTGGATGAGGTTCTGCCTTGGCGTCTGCCCATCTCTTACTTCAAATGTTCTCTATTGGAACTTCTGTTACCGGGTCAGGTTCCCTTCTTGGGCAGGGACTTCACTGACAGAATGCCCACCTTTCCTCAGGCAGGCTATTGAAGCACAGGCACTCCCTCTTTCCGGGATGTGCTTACAATGCAGGCCCAGCTTGCAAGGCAGCTGAGCTGGGGAAATTTTATGGCCCCAGGGGGAAGGGAGAAATATAGGAATTCATACCTGGATGGGAGCTAGGATGGCAGGCGGGACGGGGTAGCCAGCACTGCAGGGCAACCTGGGCGTCTATGGGGTCTGGGAACGCCCAAGCTCCTTCTCGCCCGGACCCTGCCACGGCCCGGAGCAAGTTCACCCCACCGATGGCCCTCTGCTAGAAGTCAGGGCCCCTGCTGGTCAGGAATGTGGCTGAGCTGGCACCTGGTCCACCTGTCCTCAGGGAGGCCTTTAAGACCCAGGAACTGCCTCGAGCTGGGCTGCGCCTACAGCCCAGGCCCAGCTCGCAGGGCAGCTGAGCTGGGGAAATTTTATGGCCCCAGGGGGAAGGGAGAAATATAGGAATTCGTACCTGGATGGGAGCTAGGATGTCAGGCGGGAGGGGGTAGCCAGCACTGCAGGGCGACCTGGGCGTCTATGGGGTCGGGGAACACCCAAGCTCCTCCTCACCGGGACCCTGCCACGGCCCGAAGCAAACTCACCCCACCGATGGTCCTCTGCTAGAAGACTGGTGGCATTCTTAACTGACATTTAGAAAGTCTTTGTGCAGTAATTCCAGGGTCTCAGAGATTTGTAGAAGACTGTTTTAAGATGTGTTACATTTGTTTATGCTGTGGAATATTGCTTTCATGATGCAAGGATATGTTGTATTCTTTTATGCCTCATTTCTTTAACTCTGTGAACCTGTGTATTTTTGCCTATCTAAAACACTTGATTGTCTAATAAAGAGTCAAATGGCCAGTAGCAAGGCTGGAGAAAGGATAGGCAGGGCTGGCAGATGAAGAGAAATGATAGAAGGAGAAATCTGGGAGGAGAAAGACAGAGCAAGAGAGCAAGTAGAGATGACATTTGGGGCCAGACACGCAGCAACCCAGCCAATCATGGAGTAAGAGTTTAAGTATGACAAAGAGAAGTAAGAAAAAACCCAGAGGCAAAAGTTAGAGGGGATAAGCAATAAAGCTGGCTAGAAATAAACCAAACTAGAGCTGGGCATTCACGGTGAAGAATAAGCCTTTTGGGTGTGTAGTTTATTTGGGAGCTGGGTGGCTGGCCCTCCAAGAACAAAGTCGCAACATTATACAGTAATTGCTCGGCTATCTTTCCACGAGCGACTTATCAGAACCAAGGGATCTTGTAAAGGCTAAACCAAACGGCCAGGCTTTTGGCATTTCTGCTTTGTGAATAAAGGGGCTGGCCTTTGCTGTGGCTAACTCCCTTTCTGTAACATATTTGGGAATTAATTCCCACAGTTCAGAACTGTTTCATGAAAACCGTTTCCCCACTGCCAGGCCTTCCTTCCTCTCACCTAGGTAACTGCAGAGATCTGTCTTCTTGCAATTATCTTTATCGGCAGGCATTTGGTCAGAGTTTAGGGTCCAGGCAAAGAGCATCCCATTTAGGACAGTCACAGATCTCCAAGGCCATAGAATTACCAGCTGCACAAGCTGCTGCTCTGGTTTTAACCCACAACACCCACGATCAAAATGGTTGATAACAGCATAGCCCAGAAATGATAATTTAGAAGCCTCAGTCTCTGCTTAGAGCTGTAAGTCCAACTCCAGACCTATGCCCATAGAAACTACAGTGTCTGGTGTAAGTGCTATCTGTTCAAGAGCCATCAGCTTTTCCTTGATTGTTTATGTAGGTTTTTTAGTTACCTGATATCCTCTAAGTATACTGGGAGAAGAGAAGTAGCACACTGATTTAAACAATTTGTACCCTATTCATAATTTTACTGAAAAATAACCCTTTTAAACTTTTATTTACCACCTGAAAATGTAGCATAGCACACTAACCTTCCCCTCTAGAATGTTCCTAGGATGATTTAATTCCCTTTCTTAACTAACTTTCTCCATTAAGGAGTTCACTTCAAGTGTACTATACACTCCCATAGATCTATGTGTGCATGAGAAAACCCTTATCTTATTTCATATGGGGCAAAAGAATTCCAGCCCTGGAATGGAACCTCCTAGGACTGGGGAATTGCTGATATTAAGGATATATATATATATATATATATATATATATATATATATATATATATAACTGGGAACATTTGTAATGGGTAGGACAAGAAAGAACAAATAAAACTAAGAACAATATAGAACAAGGCAGAACAAGGGAGAGGAAGGACGAACAGTGAGAACTGATGAATTGACGAGAGTAGAATGAAGAATTATGAATAGACAGAATCTGTTGTGATTAGACTTCTTTACCCTCACTCAGATCTTTAGGCTCCCTTTGGCTATTCATGATGTCTTTATTTGAATCCTGAAAGGAGTCATAAAGGCTTAACCTTATAAGGCTCCCATTATTATGCTGATTGACTGATTGATTAATTGATTATATGTGTGTGCTTGTGTGTTCTCAAACAAATCTGCAAAATTCACAGTACCAGTTGTTTTCCTTCTACCATGTGGGTCCCTGAGATTTAACTCAGATTGTCAGACTTGGCAGCAAGCACTGTTGCCCACTGAGTAATTCTGTCTGCCTAATCCTTGCATGTTTCAGAAATTTTGGGTAATTTACTTTGAGCTAAAGAGGTGGTATAACTTTAATTTCCTCTAAAACAGAGAGAAAAGTACCAATGAGGTTGAACAAAGATAAGTTGCAATGTTTTTGGTTCTTTGTACTTGACATGTTAGTTTCAAATTTTATTGTGCTTGAATATTTGGAAAACTTTAAACTGTAATTATATTAAATTACAATAAATATTCTGGGAGCACTTCTGCTTCCAGTCTGACAGGAATTCACTTTTCATCCTGTTGTTGCTGAGGGCAAATAATATCTGAACACTAGATAAAACAGTTTAAAAATTTACCATTGCCTTAACAAGGAATGTACCTTGTGGAAATAGTGACACAAATGATGAGGAACTAACCACTTTTGGTTGGATTCAGGGTCTTCTACAAGATAAAACACATTCCTGGCACAATAATTAGACAGATCATAGGCATTAGGAAAGAATCTACTATTATTCTGCTACGCAACATAGTTTTAAACTAAATCCTGATGACCTATTGTTATACTCATAGATTGAGACATCTCTCAACTTTCATAAGATAAGTTTCTGACTTTTGTTTTCAATAGATGGTGGTCAACCCAGAGATCTCAAATAGTCAAGATGCAGAGAAGAAGAGACAGTTGATTACCAAACCCCAGATGGAGCAGATATACGACATCCTCATATGAAAAACTCAGGGGTCATTACAGAAGAGGAGGTCAATGAACATAGCACCAACCACAGGCAATAGATGACCACAAAACACGGAGACAGTGGGACTGATCTAAGGGGAACTCACCAAGGTCAGCTGGAATGGGACTGAACAAGCATGTTATCAAACCGGACTCTCTGAATGTGGCTGACAATGAGGGCTGACTGAGAAGCCAATCATAATGACACTGGATTTGGATTCTACTGCATGTACTGGCTTTTTGGGAGCCGAATCTGTTTGTACGCACACCTTCCTAGACCTGGATGGAGGCGGGGAGGGCCTTGGACTTTCCACAGGGCAGGGCACACTGACTTCTCTTAG
This sequence comes from Myodes glareolus, assembly GCF_982192425.1. Classification (NCBI taxonomy): domain Eukaryota; kingdom Metazoa; phylum Chordata; class Mammalia; order Rodentia; family Cricetidae; genus Myodes; species Myodes glareolus. The sequence goes on along the minus strand of NC_142043.1, from coordinate 16,314,564 downwards.
GACTGGAGAGCTAGGAGGAGGGGAAATGGGGGAAGTGGGAGGGAAATGGGAGGATGGGAGGAGGTGCAAATTTTTAATTAATAAATTAATTAATTAAAAATCAGAGCAAAATTGGTGTTTGCCTTCAGGATGCAACATGGTAGTTGCACATGTAAACTCACAGTAATTATGAAACCATAAAAATATCTGTACAAGCCTAAACTGAACAAAATCTCAATATGGAAAAGGGAAGAGAGCACACATCCCATCCCTAATAAGGCACTATTGACAATATTTACCTGCTGGTCAATAAAGCTCAGTTTTCACAAAAAGTGTAACCACTGACAAATCAACAACATTCTAGCAGAATTCCATAAATACAATAATATTTGGGAATCATGAACTGGCTTCAATTGGTTGTGATGCAATTTTATATAGGAAGTCAGTGAATGGCAAATAGAGTGTGTCTGGAAAGAATTAGGGCATGAATATGATCAGAATGCTTAGTATGTAATTCTCAAAAATATTAAGTTTTTGGAGGGTGGAGAAAGCCTAATCCACTGGAAACCTTTAAAGCCAGGAAATGAGATGACAGAAAGTCCATTAACGGTTTTTGTTGTTTTGATTTGATGATTCTTTATAAATCCATGACATAGGAAGCTAGTAAAAGGCAAACAGCAATGGAAGCAAATGGGAAAGCATCCTTCATCCAAGTTTTATCTCTAAACAAAGCATTGTAACCCTGAGACAATGTCAGATTGCAAAAACAGACAACTTGAGATAATCACTACTTCCTACAAACACCACAATACCACCATAGCAGCAAACATGACCCATGAGAGCAAAGACCAAAGATGAGCCTGAAGATCTGTGCACGTCTGACTATTATGAGATGCCCTTACCCACGTTTTTGTGATGTTATTGGAGTAGGTGAGTTGAAAATCAGGTATTCATTTATTCAGAGGAGTAGTAGTTCCTCATTCTCCCAAATTTTCCAACAATAGTAATTATACTCCTCTCATTATTTTTTCACTAAGGTAACTCAAGAGAACATGCATCAGAATCTGAGATACCCACTTAGATTGAGGAAATTGTTTCTACATCAGTGACCAGGGAGGTCTAGAACATGGTGAGAAATGCATGGTCTTTCCAAAGTAATGTGGAAAACCATTCTGGATTATAGGAACTTAAACATAGAACCTTGACTTTGATTTGCAAATGACAATGTTGAAGCATCACCTCTGATCTCAGTAAAGTGATGTTGCAGACAACTATCTCAAAGAGAAAGTTCAGATAATATCTTGCAACACAATACTCACATGCCCAGATCCTAAGACAGCTACTCTTCACACCATGAACCAGAAAGATCACAAACGAAGTAGGAAAAAAGAGACAATCAATTCATGTCAGTTCAAGTGGTTGATAACATGATGTTTTTTTTCAGTGGGAGGACAGAACACAATAACACTTCAGTAGATGAAAGACAAACCTCTCTGTTACAGACACAAAGCAGCAATGCTCACTGTGGAAGGTCCCACAGAGGGTTGTATCCTGGATCAGCAGCAAGCAGGAGTGTGGGAAACAGCACCTACACAAGGAGATAAGGTACAGTTAACTCTGTTTCTCAGACGTAGTGACCATTGGCCAGTTTGACTGATTTCAGGGGTCTTGGGACACAGGACCTCATCCTGATTATTGAATGAGTAGTTTTGGAATGTAAGAATATGAGAAGCAAGAAGCACGAAGGACGTGTATTTGAGGTATATGATAACTTATCCTGTCGAATGGGAACTGGTGATAAGAACATTTGACTTTGATGAGATACAGTTTAGCAAACTCTCAGCAAAAAAAAGAATTGAAATATTTAGCCATGTCTTCATAGCTAGATCAAGACAGCACATGTGAGTATTGCACTACAAGACATGAAATTGTGACTATACTGTAGACTAGACAATGATTTGGGCATATCTTTGCAATGTTCTTGGAACTGGTCAGGTTATCAATAAATGGCAGTGCCCTGATGAAGTTATTTCAACTGCATAGTCTGTTGAATGAAACCAGCTTTGAATTTGGGTCACAAACAATTGTAAAGGAACTGAAAAAAAATCACCTCTGTGCTCTTTAGCTTATGAACTGCTAGGGGCAAGGCATGGCTGATAATTGAGCACATTAATCTTTTGGTGACAGGTTGCTCTTACTTATTGTGTCTCCAAAGAACCATTCTGGACTGATGAACATTAAGAATCTCTCCTAAAAAGAGATAGGAAGTAAGAATATTTTATATTGTAAAGTTATTATGATCTTGAAAATAATTGTAAAAATAAATATAGAATGTTTATAGACTTAAAGGAAGATGACTTTAGAATCTTCCTGAAAAGATCACCTGTGGTGATTTTTATCTTAATGAGAAAAGAAATTTCTAAAACAAAGTGAGTCTAGATTCTAGAACACACACTTGAACCTGGTCCTGTTTGTTGGTGTTTTGGTTTTTTTTTTTTTTGTACATATCAGAGAGAGATTACTGCTCTTTGATAATTTCATTTTGATTTTCGTTTTATGGTTGTTTTAAGATTTATGCTAATTTTTATTGTATGTATATCTATGTGAGTCTGAGTATATGTATGTGCACCGCATGGGTGTGTGTACCCATGGAAGGCAGATGGTTGTGGGCCTGAGTCTATGTATGTATACCACGTGTGTAAATGTGTCCATGGAGGGCAGTTGGTTGTGATTCTGAGCATATGTATGGACCACATGAGTGCATGTACCTATGGAAGGCAGGTGGTTGCAGGATGCACAATGTAGGCAATGAGAGTTAAAACCAGGTCGTCTGCAAGTGCTGTTAAGGACCAAGCCATTGCTCCAGGCAAATCGTTACATGTTATTAAGGCTATATCTATTTTCCCTGGGAAAGTTAAACATATATCAATAATGGTGAGATTGCTAGGCATTGAATTGATGTAAAAAGTATGTTTTAAAAAAGAGATAAATAGTAAATGTTTCCAAGGTAATACGTATTTATTTATATTATTTATTATTATATTATTTTATTATTTATTATATTATTTATGTTATATTCAGATATTAAATTCCACAAGAGGATAAGAATATAGTATTTTCTCTAATTGAAAAATAGTAGGGCAGTTCTCTGGCCCTGGTATATATTATCAACATTGAACATCAGAATATTAATTATATAAGAATTCCTTTTATGATTAAAAGATTATTAGGAATGGAAGAAGATAGCATAGGCAATCTAGAACTCAGCAAAAATCTGGTTTTAATTCTTCTTAAGTTGTTTATTTGAAGCAACTATTTATTATTCATGGTGTTCTTGAGAAATGTAGCATCAAGGAGATTCATACATTACCATGCAGCTTGTAAATCTTTTTCATTGAAGATGATAAAGTGTGAACAACATTTATTCATAAGTAAATATAATTTCAGGTAAAAAAAACCTGGAAGTTGGCACTTCAAAAAAGGAAAATGACAGACTGATTTATCTCATGCATATATATTAAAACTTTAAGATATAAATGAACATATAGGATATATATATATATATTCTTGAATTAAATATTTAAAAACATAATGTGTCTCAGCCAAAGTAATTTCATTAATTTCATTTTGAGGAAGGTAAATTTGGATAACATTTTAAAAATTATTATAATTCCACATATAATTAAAGACCCTGCAACAAATTCACAAATCTTTTTTGTATACAAATCTAGATTTTGTGAGGTGACTCAGTGGGCAAAGTTTTGTTCAGTAAGCTTGAGAGCTGAGCTTGATTCCCCAGAGCACGCACATAAAGTTGGATGACATAGCGAGTGTTTGCAAGCCATAGGACCAGATGAGAATCTTGATAAAGTTGTCAGCAAGTTATCTTGGTATTCACAATAGTGAAACAACAAAAAATTCAGTCTCAGAGTAGGATGAAGGGGCAGCCATCCAAGGATGTTCCTTGACCCCAACACAAGTACAAATGTATATGTCATGTAAACGAACATTGAAAACTATGACAAAGTAATGAACAAAAAAATACAGGTACCATCATTCTCAAAATATGACCAACACAAACCAAAAATATTTCTATACTTCTCCCCTGCCAGCATTTTCCCCTGCCAGGTTGAAGTAAGAATCAAGATGTTATGATCAACCTCTGCTGAAAAGAGAGACTCCATCTCAAGATTACAAAACAAACATACAAATGAAGACATGACAAATCTATCCCCATAATCCCATCAGGATGGACTGCGCAAATGCATATGGTAATTGTTTTCAATGAATATTTAATCAGAGGGAAAGAAGAGAGTATTATTAACTGATGAAGGTAAATATCCACAGTTCTTTTACCAATCAAGAGTCCGGTTTCTTGCCATAAACCCATCCTTTATTTTTAAGTTCCAGATATGGATGACAAGAAAGGCTGTATATAGCAGGTCTAATGTGGAGCATCCACTCTGCACAACAGATAGGTGTACAAATAATGTCTGACAGTCAATAAGGGTCAAGACCTCAGGAGTTCTCATAGGACCCTTAGAAACAACTTTTGGGTAGACGTGAAGTTCAGTAAATAAGGAAACGGCTGCTAAGCTGACAATCCAAATTCTTCTCCAGAACCCACATTATGGAAGAAAATAGTTGACTCTTGCAAATTATTCTCTGAGTTCCACACATGCACTGTGGCAGATGTCCAAGCATCTCTCACACACACACACACACACACACACACATACACACACACACACACAGAGAGAGAGAGAGAGAGAGAGAGAGAGAGAGACAGAGACAGAGAGATTGAGCAATAACCAGAAAACCATCAAGTATTATTGAAAGAAAACAATGTAATATTTATTGTTATATATATAATTTTATATATATATAATTTTTATATTGTTATATATATTTATATTGTTATATATATAATTATATATATATAATTTTTGTAAAATTTCAAGTTGGTTCCTTGGCATATGTCTTAGTTGGGGTTTTATTGGAGCAGCCCACTTACATTTTCAGAGATTTTTTTCATCATAGTGGGAAGTATAGTCACATGCAGGTTGACATAGTGCTGGAGAGGTACCTGAGAGTTCTACACCTGGATTCACAGGGTTCAGGAAGAAACAGTGAGACTCTGGTTCTGGCTTGAACATTTAAAACCTCAAAGCCCACGCCCAGTAACACACCTCTTCCAACAAGACCATACCTAGTCCAACAAAGACACACCTCCTAATAGTGACATTCTCTTTAGACCTATGGGGGAATTTTATTCCAACTATAACAGAATATTAGAAATATAATGAGGCAGGAATAGTCAACAGAATTTTGATAATTTGAAAATTTTTCCTACAATCACATAGCTGCATCTGTGGCCACAGAAGGATAGAAGGCAAGAGAGAAGGCATTGCTGATAAAGGCACTCAGAAGAAATAAACACTAGTTATTCATGTGCAACATGTAACCAAATTTAATAATTTTATTAATTATCTAAAAATAACTACTAAAATACATAGTTCTAGAAGTCTAACCATGGAAAATTGATAAATACTTGTGATAACAGATATACTAATTTTCCTAATAAGATTAATCTATAATCTATAATCCTGATACAATATAACACATTGCACTACATAAACAAATATACTTAGTATCACATAGTACACTGTAAGTAAATATGAGTGCTATATTAGAACATCATTCATATATATAATAGAAAAATGACTACTATATCACATAAAATATTTTAATTGATTCTAAATTCTATTCCAAAATTTATTTTTCTATTAGATTTATTTGTTCTTATTTTCTGTATATGAGCACTTGACAGCAGGTCTAGGTATGTCTGTGTACCATATGCACGAGAGATGTTCTGTGAGCCCAGAAAAGGATGTTGTATCTCTTGGAACTGGGTTATGGACACTTGCGAGCTGTTTTGTGGGTACTGGGAATTGAACCTAGATCCCCTGCAAGTGTTTTGTTGTTGTTGCTTTTGTTTTTTGTTGTTGTTGTTGTTGGTTTTTTTTTTTTACAAAACAACCTCACTAGCTTCCACTATCCCTATATTTAAAAGTCAAAATGATTAAGGTCTTAAAAATAAAAATGAACAAAATATACATGATTTTAACATATAGGAAACTGATAAGTGAAATAACAAGTACTAAGAAAAATATCAATAAAAACAAATATGATGGTAAATATTTTTGTTAAACGTGATCTAACATTAGAGTACAGAGACTATTTTAATAGGTCATGTCGGCTGTTCATTCATTCTCTACAGCCCTGTGTTTGTCTGAGGTAGCAGCTCCATGGTAGCAACCTTTCACAGAATAGACAAGATCCTGGATTTGATCTCTCACATATATATATATATATATATATATATATATATATATATAGATCTGCGTTAATGCAATTTCCTTACACTTAGATAATATGTTCAACCCAATATGATCTCATATAAAATTTAATGCTTTGAAAATTATTGCAGTAAAAGATAATGAAATGACCTATACAAAACCAAACAGGATTCTGCCTCTATGGCTGTCTTAATTATTTTTCTATTGCCGTGACAACATACCATGATATAAAAGCACCTTATAAAAGGAAACAGTTAATATAGCACTTGCATTTCTATGATAGAGCCCAGAGGCATCATGGTGGATAGCATGGATTTAGGTATCCAGGAATGGTGCTGGAGCAAAAGCTGAGAAAGTTAGTGGAGATGGCATTAATTTTTGAACCTTAACATATGACCCCAATGATAAACCTCCTGTAACAATATCAAACCTCCTAGTCCTTCCTAAATGCTTCCACCAAAGGGGTGTAAGTGTTTAAATTATGAATCTTATGGGATCCATTCTCACTTAAATTACCACAATGACCATCAACACAAATAAAATTTCCTAATTGATGCTACCTGGTAGGATCAGCTCAATAGCAATATATTTTACTATCAAATAATGTAATGATTAAATAATGTTAGTAGACAGACAGACAAGCTGATTTTTTTTACAGTAGATGTGTAAATATGATGATATATTATAGGATTGGACTTACAATCTGTGAACTAGAGTATGATATGATGAAGTCCTGACATACCAGCTTCAGTGTCTCAGACACTATTAAGAGAATGGTAAAATTTTAGGTAGAAAATGTAAAGATGTACCAGATGAAAATTGACTATGAATGTCAAGAAATTGTGGTATACTTAGTTATGATAAATGTTTTAAAAGTTTAGCTCATATTGTGAAAGTTAGGCAAGCATATTAGAAATATAAGAGGTGAAGCTACAAAGAGAGAGAACTGTGAAGAAACTATATCTTTTTGGGCTGTGATTTTATGAACAATATATAGTACAAGTAAGAATATTTGAGAGCAAGATGACTATCTTACTGCTTATGCAGAGGACCAGGTTCACTTCCCAGGACCCACATAACAGCGCACAAACATCTATAACTTCAGTCCCAGGAACATCCTCCATCAGACACATACATGCTTCACAGACATATATGCACGCGAACACTCATATTCACTAAAATAGGGATAAATTTTTCATAAGGAATGTCTGATTTACTAATAAGAACAAAAATAACACATACTAGAAGAAGTAACATTGACTATTTACATTCATCTTTACAGCTAAAAAAACCAAACACAAGTGGGCAACATCTACAGTTCTTTGAACAAAATTCATGAGGTTTTGTTTATTTTCACTTTAATTTCATTAAATGAGTACAGTATTCATTTTTCCTTCTAACTCCATGATTTAGATGGTTCAGTGATGCTAAATAGGCTGATTGTTGTTCAACCTGTATCTCCAACCTTATATCCATAAGCAACTCCCCGCTTGCTTTCTTCCCACGTTGGACCACCATTGTTCTACTTGCTTTTATATGAACTTGACTACTCTAGACAGACACAGAATAACTCAGAATCTGCCTTTTTATGAGAGAATAATTTTACTATCACTATTTGTCCATGTTAGAATATGTGACCGAATTTCCTCACTTTTACTTCTGTGAACTATCATCAGCAAACAGTGAGAGCTTGACTCTTTTCTGATTTTTATCCTCTTGATCTCCTCTCGTTGTCTTATTGCTTTAGCAAGAACCTCAAATACTATTTTGAATAAATACGAAGAGAATGGACAACCTTGTCTTGTTCCTGACTTCCGTGGAATTGCTTAGAGTTTCTCTCCATTTAGTTAGATGTTGGCTGTTGGCTTGCTGCATGTTGCTTTTATTATGTTTATGTATGTTCCCTACATCTCTGCTCTCTCCAAGACCTTTATCATGAAGGGATGTTGTATTTTGTCAAAGACTTTTCATCATCTAATGAGATGATTAGATGGTTACTTTTTTTCCAGTTTGTTTAATATGGTGGATTACATTGAGATATTGTCATATGTTGAACCTTCCCTGCATCTCAGGGATGAAGCCAATTTGATCAAGGTGAATGATGGTTTTGATGTGTTCTTGGATTCATTGTGCAATATTTTATTTAGTATTTATGTATCAATGTTCATGAGTGAGATTGATCTGTAATTCTCTTTCTTAGTGATGTCTTTGTGAGGTTTAGGTATTCGGTTATTCGTAGCCTCATAAAAAGAGTGTAGCAATATTCCTTCTGTTTCTATTGTGTGGAACAATTTAAGGAGTATTGGTATTAGTTCTTCATTGAAAATCTTGTAGAATTCTATGATGAAACCATCTGGCCCTGAGCTTTTTTTTGGTTGGGATACTTTTGAAGACTGTTTCTATTTCTTTTTTTTTTAAAAGTAATTTTATTAAATTATAAAAGATTCCATTTACGCCCCTCTTCCCAACACCCTCCCACTCCCCTCCCCCTCCCTCTCCTCCTCCCTCTTTGTCCCTAAGGGCAATCAGGGTTTCAAGCCCTGTGGGAAGTTCAAGTTCGTCCCCCCTCCCTCCAGGTCTAGGAAGGTGAGTATCCAAACAGACTGGATCCCAAAAATCCAGTATATGCAGAGGAAACTAGTCCCAGTGTCATTGTCAATGGCTTCTCAGAAAGACTCCGGGCCAGCCACATTCAGAGAATCTGGTTGGATCACGTGCTCGTTCAGTCGCAGTCCAACTGCACTTGGTAAACTCTCATTACATCCGACCCCTTGTATCAGTGGGTGATAGCATCCCTCGCAGTCCTTCGTCATTTTCTTCCTCCTTCTGCTCCTCATTTGGACCTTGGGGGGCTCAGTCCGGTGCTCCAATGTGGGTCTCCGACTGTATCGCCGTCCTTCGCCAGATGAAGGATCTATGGTGATAAGCAAAATATTCATCAGTATGGTTATGGGCCAAGGCCGGTTCAGGCACCCTCTCCTCTGTCCAGAGAACAATCTGGGGATCTCTCCTTGGACCTGGGATCCCATATATAATCAAGTTTCCTATAAACCCTAAAATGACTCCCTTAGTTGAAATATATTCTTCCCTGATCCCATATTCATCCTTCCTCCCTTCCCCCCATCCCGGTCAACCGAGCTTTCTCCATTCCTCCCCTACTCCCTTCTCTCTAACCCTCTCCCCTTCCAACAACCCTCCCCCCCCCAAGCACCCAAGGTTACCTGGGACTCTTGACTATTTCCTACCTCCTGGCGGATAGCTAAATAATCTTCATCAGGTTCGTCTTCTTATTTAGCTTCTCTAGGATCACGAATAATAGGCTCAAAGACCTTTAAAATTATGGTTAGAATCCACTTATGAGTGAATACATACCGTGTTCCTCTTTTTGGGTCTGGCTTACCTCACTCAGTAAAGCGTTTTCTATGTCTATCCATTTGCATGCAAAATTCAAGATGTCATTATTTTTTACCGCTGAGTAAAACTCTAATGTGTATATGTTCCACACCTTTTTTAACCATTCTTCTATTGAGGGGCACCTAGGCTGTTTCCAGGTTCTGGCTATTACAAATAGTGCTGCTATGAACATAGTTGAACAAATACTTTTTTCGTATGCTAGGGAATCTCTAGGGTATATTCCAAAGAGTGGAATTGCTGGGTCCTGAGGGAGGTTGACTCCCAGTTTCCTGAGAAACCGCCACACTGATTTCCACAGTGGCTGCACAAGTTTGCATTCCCACCAGCAATGGATGAGCGTTCCCCTCACCCCACATCCTCTCCAGCATAGGCTATCATTGGTGTTTTTGAGTTTAGCTATTCTGACAGGTGTAAGATGGTATCTCAAAGTGGTTTTGATTTGCATTTCCCTGATCGCTAAGGAGGTTGAGCATGACCTTAAGTGTCTTCTGGCCATTCGAAGTTCATCTGTTGTGAATTCTCTGTTCAGGTCAGTACCCCATTTTTTAATTGGGTTAATTAGAGTTTTCGTGCCTAGTTTCTTGAGTTCTTTGTATATTTAGGAGATCAGATCTTTGTCTGATGAGGGGTTGGTGAAGATCTTCTCCCAGTCAGAAGGCAGCCTTTTTGTCTTACTGACAGTGTCCTTTGCTTTACAGAAGCTTCTCAGTTTCAGTAGATCCCATTTATTCATTGTTTCTCTTATTGTCTGTGCAGCTGGGGTCCTGCTTAGGAAGAGGCCTCCTGTGCCTGTATCTTGTAGACTACTTCCCACTTTCTCTTCTATCAGGTTCAAAGTGGACGGATTAATGTTGATGTCTTTAATCCATTTGGACCTGAGTTTTGTGCATGGTGATAGGTATGGATCTACTTTCATCCTTATACAGGTTGACATCCAGTTATGCCAGCACCATTTGTTAAAGATGCTTTCCTTCTTCCATTGTATACCTTTAGCTCCCTTGTCAAAAATTAGGTGCTCATAGGTTTGTGAGTTAATATCCGGGTCTTCTATTCGATTCCAAAGGTCGATTTCTCTGTTCTTATGCCAATACCAAGCTGTTTTCAATACTGTAGCTCTGTAATAGAGTTTGAAGTCAGGGATGGTAATGCCTCCTGAAGTTCCTTTATTGTATAAGATTGTTTTGGCTATCCTGGGTTTTTTGTTTTGCCATATAAACTTGATTATTGTTCTCTCAAGGTCTGTGAAGAAGTTTGATGGGATTTTGATGGGGATTGCATTGAATCTATAGATTGCTTTTGGTAGAATTGCCATTTTTACTATGTTGATCCTCCCAATCCAAGAACAAGGGAGATCTTTCCATTTTCTGGTATCCTCCTCAATTTCTTTCTTCAAAGACTTAAAATTCTTGTCAAATAGGTCTTTCACTTCCTTGGTTAGAGTAACCCCAAGATATTTTATGCTATTTGTGGCTATCGTGAAAGGTGATGTTTCTCTGATCTCCCTCTCAGCTTCTTTATCCTTTGTGTATAGGAGGGCCACTGATTTTTTGGAGTTGATCTTGTATCCTGCCACGTTACTAAAGGTGTTTATCAGCTGTAGGAGTTCTTTGGTAGAGTTTTTGGGGTCACTTATGTACAGTATCATATTGTCTGCAAATAACGAAAGTTTAACTTCATCCTTTCCAATTTGAATCCCCTTGATCTCCTTATGTTGTCTTATTGCTATTGCTAGAACTTCAAGTACTATATTGAAGAGGTATGGAGAGAGTGGACAGCCTTGTCGTGTTCCTGATTTTAGTGGAAAGGCTTTGAGTTTCTCTCCATTCAATTTCATGTTAGCTGTCGGCTTGCTGTATATTGCTTTTATTATATTTAGGTATGATCCTTGTATCCCCAGTCTCTCCAACACCTTTATCATAGCAGTTATAGTTCTACTTAATATTCTCATCTGGTCTTGATTTAATTTTGGTAAGTAATATTTACCCAGAAAATTGTCCATTTCCTTTATGTTATACAATTTTGTGAAGTACAGGTTTTCAAAATAGGACCTAATGAGTGTCCAGACAGACTGGATCCGCAAAATCCAGTATATGCAGAGGAAACAAGTCCCAGTGCCATTGTCAATGGGAGGAAGGCAGGAGGAACTTGAACTTCCCACTGGGCAGGAAACCCTGACTGCTCTTAGGGATGGAGAGGGAGGAGGAGAGGGAGTGGGGGGAGTGGGAGGGTGGTGGTAGGAGGGGGGAAATGGAAACTTTTATAATTTAATAAAAGTACAAAAAAAACCACCAATGTATATAAAATAAAAATAAGTCATAATGTGATACCCAGTATTTTTTAAACTACATTAAAACCCATGTCATTGACAAATAAAAGATCTGGAGAATTAAAAAAAAATTGGACCTAATGAGTCTGTGGATTTAATCTCTGTCTGATGTTTTATATTAACACATACCAGTGTTAAACAGTATCAATATTTCAATGAATGATTATAAGATACTATTTTTTTCTACATTTCGTAGAATCTTACATATTTTCTTGGCATTGGATGCTTCAGTTTCTTTATATTACTACACAAGTTGTAATTTTCATTTACAAATACAATGGCAAATACGTTTGCTCTTAAGAAAATCTAATTTACAGGGCCAGAACTCTGACTGGGTATTATGAGCACAAAGTTCCTGAGAAGCAAAGTTCAGGATCCAGTACTCACTCACAACTGCCTAATTCCTTCTGGTCCCATTCAGACACCTGAACTCAAACACATACCTAAATATAGTCACAGATGTATACGCATAAGAAAACCTTCAAAGAAAAACTGCTTTAATGTTATTCAACATTAAATATTTGTTATTAAATTATTATCAACACTTTTTGCATATGCATATTGGTGGTATGTGTTTGTATAAGCATGCATGTGTGTACTTGGGTATGCATGTATGAGGAGAGCAGATGTTTTTATGTGTTTCTTAGCCAATTGCAGTCTACTTTATTTTACTTTGAGTCAGAGTTTACTGATTCTGCTAGCACAGCTCCTCAGCATGTTTCTGGGAGTGCTGTCTCTACCCCTCAGGGGCCAGAGCTGCAGATAGGCTGCCATACTCACCGAGCATTTGCATGAATGTTGTACTTCCAGGCTTAGGTCTCACGCTGGAGAAACAAGTTCTTTACCCTCTGAACCAACCATAGCCCAACTCTAAAAGTAATCATTAAAGATAACAAGCACAATTCCATTAGTGAGCTCAATATTGATGCTGAATGGATTATCAGTTCTTTTGAGAGAAAAAAATAAAATTACAGAAACTTGGAATAAAGTAGCTGATCCAAGCCAACATTTTCTGGCATTTTATTTTGATGTACGACAAGGGAAGATATAAGGCGCACATTACTTGATTAGCTTTTCATTTATCTCTGTGTAGTTTTCTCAAAGGAGCATACAAATACGGTCTTACAACAAAGACCTAGCAATTCCTTTTTTATGCAATCTTCTAAAATACAAATAGTCTTTATAATACCTCTGAGTATAAAGTTCACAACCCCTGTTTGGATTTCTATTTTGTTGTGTCATGAGAATTCTACAAAATTGTATAGTTCAACAAAGATCAATGACTAGATAAGTTATTTTAGTTATTTGTTCCCCTTTATTTAATACTGTAATGAAATTTAACCTCCAGCTAATAAATCTGTTTATCTTTGGCCCTTCCTAAAGATAGCATCTAATACAGTAATCCCAAACCTGCCAAACGAATGTGACAATCTGTTAGAATTGGAAATAAAATCAAATACCAATTTCTGAAGCAGGATCTGAGATAGTGCACCTAATGTCTGCTCTCATCCCTCCATAAGATCTCAAACCTAGGCAACTCCAAAGTCGCTGTGCTGAGCAAGACAATATTACATTTCCCCTCTGCCTGACAATTTTAGATAAATGCTTTTCTGATTGAAGCTTTCTGGCCTCACTTTTCTTAGATGCATACTTAGAAAATTTGCAATGGTGAATTCTCTCTCTCTTTCTCTTTGAGATCGAAACTCCCAGGTTTCCACTGACTGCTAGAATACAATTCTTTAATTTAGGGACTCCGAAGTAGTATTCATTAAAGAGCAATCTCCAAGACAAACATTGCTCCTTTGTCCAGTTTTTCATCAAGGGACAGAGGCTAAAATCAAATAAATATCAATTATCCAACAAAGGAAGCTTAATTTCACTCACCAAATCCTCCCTCATCCCCAGAACTTTTCCACTGTCTTATATAGTACACAAAATCTCTCTCCCCCTTTGTTTCAGAGAATTGTGTTTAGTATCTCTCTTATATTTCATCAGTCTTGAGTTGTTTCATCTACCTATGAACTTATTTTGACACCAGATCCAAGACTTTTCAAATTTGAGTTCAGTGTAAATACTTCCTTGGGATTTATGAGTCTTAAATGCAATGACCAGGAACATAACCACAATTCACAAGCAAAATCCTTCACTGCTGCATCTAGTAGCACAGAATTTCTAGTTCAGAGAACTTGACCGAGTCTGTTATACCCTACATTTTATTAAAGGGAGGAATGTCTTCACACTCACTGGTCATTGCCATATTTACGAATGAAGAAAATTTCTCAGCGAATGCTGGTAAGAAGAAAGATGTGACTCCGCCATGTGAGAGACATTACTCATCTTCTTTTCATAAACACCCATATTTAAGAACTGCTATCACAAATTACTTTGGTCTCATTTTTAAATGTCAGACTATAAAAATTAAGGGGAAAAATTGCTAAACTTAAACTGTGCTTTAGAACCTGAGTGTTCAATTGACTAAGAACTTCCCAATCTGGATTGAGGTCACAGGTCACACTGCATGGGCCTATATACTCCCAAAGGAAGGTAATCAAGCTCAAAAATAAAAGACTCAGAAACACTCCATGCAAAAAATTAGACAAAGGAAATAAAAATCTTCTCAAAATTTTATGAGAAGGAGAAAGCCAGAGGTGTGGGAACAGGTTTGTAGCAGAATCAAACAACAAAATTCTACCAGTGGTGTGGAAGTCAGAAGAGCGTTGAGGGTTCAGTAAGTGGTAACACTGGGAAATCTAAGATTGGCAAAATAGTAGCAAGCACACAGGTATCTCTGGGTCTGAACTGAGCAGGTACTAAAATTCCACTGCAAAGTGACTGATTAAAGACATCAAATGCACAACCCAAAAGTGAAACTACACACAGAGCTGTAGTCTCCATTATTCCAACAGCCAGTTGCATATTCATCAACAGATGAGGCAGAGAGCTGGAATACAAGTACTCAAGGGCTTCAGATCTACGGTATGGTTGCTGCATCCCCAAGATCCTTTGCTCACTCCTGAGGGATAAGACACCAAGTTTTCATTTACCAAACCTTTCTCTTTTGGTGTGTAATTGTTCCTCTTAGTGTGCATGTGTGGGCAGGCTCAATCTTGCCATCTTCTTTAATTAATCTTACCATTTTGTTGCTTACCGACTTTCATTCAAATTTTCAAAATTAGTATACACAGTATTAGGTTTCAAGCTATCATTTTTTTAAACTTATTTATTAAAAATTTCCACCTCTTCCCTGCCTCCCTTTTCCCTCCCCCTCCCTCTCAAGTCTTAAGAGCAGTAGGGTTCCCTGCCTTATGGGAAGTCTAAGGTCCTCCCTCCTCCATCCAGGTCTATAAAGGTGAGCATCCAAACAAACCAGGCTCCCACAAAGTCAGCCCATGCAGTAGAATCAAAACCCAGTGCCATTGTCCTTGGCTTCTCAGTCAGCCTTCATTGCCAGCCACGTTCAGAGTGTCCATTTTGATCACATGCTTCATCACTCCCAGTCCAGCTGGCCATGGTGAGCTCCCATTAGATTAGTCCCACCGTCTCAGTGGGTAGACGTACCCCTCGTGATCCTGACTTCTTTGCTCACGTTCTCCCTCCTTCTGCTCCTCATTTGGACCTAGGGAGCTAAGTCCAGTGCTCCAATGTGGGTCTCTGTCTCTGTCTCCATCCATCGACAGATGAAGGTTCTATGGTGATATGCAAGATATTCATCTATATGGCTATGGGACAAGGCCAGTTCAGGCACCCTCTCCTCTGCTGCCCAAGGAACAAAATTTCTTCTCATTTTCCCACAACTCCTCTCCCATACCTACCATATCCTTCTCTCTTTCTTACATTATTCCATCAGTTCTCAGAAGGCTCTTTTCAGCTTTCTTATCACTTGTGTCCCGCTGTCATCTCCTCTACCCTATTTTTTGAGAGTCTCTCATCAACCTTGGTGCTCATTGGTTCATCTACCCTTGTATCCTCCTCCTCATCTCTGAGATTTAAAGCACTAGTAATCTCACATGAATGGTAGAAGCATGGTGCTTCCTCCTTGCCTAGGTTCCTACTTTCGTGATGAGGACCAACCTTATGTTGTTTATCAGTCACTTTATCACCTGATCCATTTTCCCATCCTCTCATTCATAAAACCTTTGAAAGATGTAAATATTAAAAATGTTACAGGATTAGACATTTATTATTGTCAACTGCATCGGGGAGCTACCAACAACCACTGCAAGTGACTGCTTAAAATTGTGATGGATGGGATGTAGGTGACACAGATGTCACAGTGAGTTCTGGTGGACAAAAATCTTTAGATAACCTAATTTCAGCTTGTGAATCTTAACATTAATTGCGAATAGCCCTATTTTCAGACTCAAATTTTGAACACAGAAAATGACATGAGGCAACAGCTACTCTCTCATCTAATACTATTTATAATCTTGAGAAATATCTCTACTAGAGATGCTGATGTGGCAAAGAGAGTTAGTACACCCAGTCAAGCATGTAAGATGTGATTTTTGCATAATTCCCAATCAGTGTGTATTGCTGAATATATATCTGCTGATAAATGTTTCCTTATTTTAGACTACAAAAGTGCAATTTCCCACTGGGAAAGACAAATATACTTTTGCCTTTTGCTCTGTATTTCCACTTGTGTTCCAGGGCCCAAATATGCCGTTATTAGAAAATACCCATACTTGTTAGTTTATATTACTTATATCGTTTTCCTCTTTTTAACACATACAATTTCTTCCCATGCCAGCTATAAAATATGCTTATTTCAATAAAATACCGTCAAAATTTTATAAAATCCAGCTTTAATGGAAATGGTTTTTATGTTTGTACAGATTAAATATTAAACAGTGCAAAATTGAAGTCACACATTTTCAGTCCTTCAAAATATGTGAAAAGGTCCTTTAGTCTATTTGTATTTGTTTAAGAGAATTAATCCCTGATATGGCATTTTTCAGCTATTTAATGCAACAGAGAAAACTGCATAGAAAATACTGAAACTAAATTAAAATTAAATGCAATAATACTTAGTGTATATTTATGTTTGCATTTGCCTGTTTCATTCTCAAAGCAACAGGGAAGATGTGAAAGTCTTTTCTTCCTTCAGAACTTAAAAATATTAATCTTTTACCCTTAGGTTAGTATTCCATAACTCATTTTTCATTGCTTTTTAAATTTAATTACACTATTTTAAAAACTCTGAGGGACGTTTTAGTTGCTTCCAGTTCTTGGCTATTATGAATAAAGCATCAGTGAGCATGAGTGTCCTTGTGGTCAGACAGAGCATCCTATGCCCAGGGGTGATCTTGCTGGGTCTTGAGGTAGATCGATTCCCAATTTTCTGAGGAACCATGATATTGATTTCTATAGTGGCTATACAAGTTTGTACTCTCACCCGCAATGGAAGAGTATCCCCCTTGTTCTGCATCCTCTTCAGAATGAACTGTCACTTGTGTTATTGATCTCTGTCATTCTAAGAGGTTTAAGTCATTTTGATTTGTAGTACCCTGAAGGTTAAGGATGCTGTACATTTTCTTAAGTGTTTCTCAGTCATTAGAGAATCCTTTGTTGAGAATTCTTTGTTTAGATATGTACCCAATTTTTAAAGTGTATTGTTTGGGTTTTTGATATCTAGTTTCTAGAATTATTTATATATTTTGGATACTACTTTTCTATCAGATTTAGATTTTTTTTAATCCATCCTGCAATTAAAGTGTTAGGGACATTGGTAGCTGGTGGGGAAGTGAGAGACAGTTTTTTGTTGTTTTTTTTTAATATTGTGAACCCTGATAGGTCTATCTATTATGTAGAAGGTGGCCTCACCCCCATGAGTACACGGTCAGCATGAATTGGACTTGATAGATTGTAAAAAAACAAAAAAGGTAAATATAATAGAGTATTATGTTTGGAGGCCATGATGATTACAGGTGGATCTAGGATGAGTTGAGGGAGTTGTGGGAATAAGTATGGTCGAAATGCATTGTATGAAATTCTCAGAGGGTATTTGAGGGTGTGGGGAAAAGGTTTATTTCATTTTATAACTTACAATCTATCACTGAGGGAGGTAAAAGCAGAAATACAAATAGGAGTTGAAGCAAAAAATCACAGAGCATTGCAGCTTATTGTCTTGCTACCTCTGGCTTGCTCATTTACACTTTGTCTATGGTCCAGGCCCTACTAAGAATGTTATCACACACAGTGGTCTGGGCCTTTCTACATCAAT
This sequence comes from Myodes glareolus, assembly GCF_982192425.1. NCBI lineage: Eukaryota > Metazoa > Chordata > Mammalia > Rodentia > Cricetidae > Myodes > Myodes glareolus. The sequence continues at coordinate 16,296,263 of NC_142043.1, read as the reverse complement.
CATCAGTCAAGAACATGGCCACAGATGTGCCCATTGGCCAGTCTGATACAGGCAGTTTCCTTTTTTAAATTAAAAATACATTCTTCTTTCATATAATATATTCTGTTCTCCCTCCCTCTGCTCCTTTTAGATTCTTCCCATTTCCCTTCTCCTCCCAAGTTTATTCCTCTTTTGCTTCCCCTTGAGAGAAGAGCAGATCTCCAAGAGAAAGCAATCAGACAAGACAAAGTATGGTACAATAAGACAAGGTTAACACTCTCACATCAAGACTAGGACAAGGCAACCCAATAGAGGAAAAGAATCTAATGAGTAGGCAAAAGAGTCAGAGACATCTGCTCCTGTTGGGAACTATCTTTTGGGGTGACGTATGCCATATGCCTAGCCATGACAGGTTCATATATTCCAGGGTAGGAACATGAGGATTAAGAATGTTAGATAGGAGGAACAGAGATAAGAAACACAGACACAAAATAATACCAGGAGGTCAATTCAGTGGATCCTGAATGCTGAATGTTCGAGTTCTGACTTCAGAGTTCAGCAACGTTTAATTTTCTAAACACTTTTACACCCCAATACAAAAGGGGGAAGAAAGCAAAAGACTGTGTTAATATGGTATAAAGGACAACCAGAACAGTTGCTTGAGACATCGAGGCATTATTTCCTTAAGCAATTCACTGCATGTTTGGGCAGTGAACACAACCCTAGATCAAGTATCCGGGAGGCAGGCACTCCCTAAATCAAACCTCTTATTTCAAAAGGATCATAAGTATGCTTGAATTCTCTGATCTTTGATCAGGGTGGAGCAGATCTACCTCTATGGGCCATCTTACTGCCCAAAACACCAAGTAACCACACCCTGGGTCGGGATATCTTGTTTTGTAGCAACACCTGTTGTTAACAACTTTGAAAAGGAAAGAAAAGGCTCAAATTCTAACAGTCATTGCACAGATGCAGCAGACCTCATGCAGACCCATGTAAGCCCTGTGTTTGCCATTTCAGTCTCTGGGAGCGAGGGGAGGCCTGCTCAGTTTATTTGGTGGCCCATGTTCTCCTGGTGTCTTTTGTCTGCTCTGACTCCTACCATCTTCCTTTGCCAGGTTCCCCAAACTCTGATATGAGGGAACTGATGGAGACTTCCAGTTTAAACTCTTTTCCTCCATATAATGTCTGGCTGTAGATTTCTACACTCACTTCCCTCTGCTGCTAGAGGAAGCCTCTGTGATAACAACTGGACAAGGCACTTGAGGAGTATAGAGGAAATAGTATTAAGAGTCATTTCACTGAATTTTTGTTTTGGTTTTTTTGTATTTTTCCAGTCATCTTTTGTTTTCATCTAGGTCTCTCGGCTATCCAGTCTCTGATTCCTGGCCATCCAGGCATTGTCAGGCATGAAATCCCTCTCCTAAGACGGCTTCAATTTAAACCAGCAGAAACATATCCAGTAATACATGCTGATTAGGAATTATATGAAAGTCATACTTCTCATACTTAGCTGGATATTCCAGCCTTTGGGAGGCAGAGGCAGGCATTCCCTGTAAGTTCTTGACCAGCCTGCTCTACAAAGGGAGTTTCAGGACAGTTAGGGCTGTTAGACAGAGAAACCCTTTTCTGAAAAAAAAAAAACAACAGAAAGACAAATAAACAAAATAGAATAGATTTCAAAGTAAGTATAGCAATTTATAGTTTAACACTATCATTAAAGTTTGCTTGATAACTTCCTGTTCCTCAATATATATATATATATATATATATATTTGTTCCTCAATAATTTATTCCTCAATATAAAACTCTCCCATTTTAAGATTTTCTAGAGATAATGGTGTTCTCATTTATCATCTTTTAAATTCATTGCTGATGATTGGGGGAGGAGAATCTCAAACATCTCCCATTTTTTCTTTGAGTGTTTGTTAGGAGGTTTTCCATAAACATACAGACAACCAGAGGGAGCACCAAATAGGATTTCTCTTCTCCAAACATTTCCTCGATCCTTGACTTTCAGTATTTCCTTGTTGTACCTTGTTTTCTTTCCTGAGCTTCTCACCATCTAGTTTGTTGGGAGAATTTGTGCTGTGGATCAGGTTTACATGCTATATGTAGGTGTTCTTTCCTCACATACCATAACAAGGCTTTACCTTCCCACTGAGATTTGAGTTTCTCATACACATATGAAGAATAGTGTGTGATTTCAGATGCTATATGATTGTCCCTTATGTGTATCTTTGTAGCTAAACCAAGAATGTTCCTTCCAATACGGGAACATAGTATGTTGTCTTGAGCTTCTTAGAGGTTGTTGCATGTCCTGAGGATTTCCTTATTACATATCTACCCTGTTGGTCTGATGCAAAAAAAGTACCTGTTATCTTTGATGTTTTCATTTTTAGAATCCTTAACAAAATGGGGCAATTTTGCAATAAACAGAAAGTACACAGTAAAAATCCATTGTTACATATTGGAAAAGTGACAGATGAAAAGACTGAACTATCAATCAAATTCTCTGATTAAGTGTGCTGAAAGCAAACACATGCTCTCAAAACAATCAATAAAATACAAAGCAAACAGAATGCATCATTAGATGGCCAGTCCAAATAAAATTCAGGCTCAGGAAGAACTTCTCAATATACACCCAAGAAAACAATGCAGATTTCTAGGGACAAAGGGTCTGTGCTGGGACCTAGCATTAATCCAGTTTACTCTTTTAGTGAGAATGGATAATCTTTGGACATCCAAAAACAGAGTTCTTAACTCAAAGAGAACAAAGAAGTAGTTTTCTCTGAGACAAATCTTAACAACTGTGGTCCTAGAACATGTAGTCTGTCCCAAATTCCTTCTTTCAGTGAGGAAATATTTTGTGAAATTTTATTGTACTAGGACAGAATTGAGCAAAAAATGAAAGCATTTCTTCCCTTGTATGAAAGAAAAAAATCAGAGACATAGGTTTATAGTAAGGTGAAAGAAGTACCTGTCATCATCCTAGGTGCTCTCTATGGAGTCTTAGTGTTGGAAACTGGTGATATAAAAGGATAATACATTTTTGATAGTCATAGGAACTTTGTCCATGACACAGAACTGGACCTTAAATGTCATTGTGGGATCTAAAGTAATCTTAGATAAATAAAATAATGTGGCTCTTTCATTTTGTCTACCTCTTCTTTCTCAATATTCTCTGAATTTAGGTAGTGAGAAGTTTAATAAAGATGTCTCTCATATATATATATCTCCTATACATACATGCATACACACACACACACACACACACACACACTAACATGTCACCAATTTCAGAGAACATGGTAGAAGAGGAAGCACAAAGATTGTAAGACCGAGAAGTTGGGAAAGATTAGAGTGGAACGAGACTATCATCTAAACATAACAGGACTGTTGCACTAAAAAACTCACAGCAGCCATGGTGCCTGCAAAAGACCTGCACAGAATCAAGCCAGTGAACAATCTAAACTGAAGAGGGGTAGGGCTCATTAGCCCCATCCTTAGCCTCAAGGAGTTATGGACAGTTGTTGGCTTCTTGAGGGGTATGTCAGTTTTTTTAGGTTTGAGGTACTAATTGGTCAATCCAATGAAAAGCCACACATCTGAGAATACATTAGCAGCACAGATTTTATATATATATATATATATATATATATATATATATATATATATATATATATATATTCTGTAGGTAAAGAAAGAGGAGGAGGAGAAGGTGGGGTGTTAATTTGGTAGAGAATGGGGAGATAGGTTTGTCTGTGGAAAGAGTAAGGAGGAAGTAAGAGATTATTAGGATCAGATTGCATTATTATTATGGTCAAAAATAAGGTTCTGGAGAGATGTAACAGCAGTGAATAGTACTTGTTGCCCTTGCAGAGGATTCATTTCCCAGCACCCACATGGTTTAACCCCCCTCTTCTAATTTCTGTAGCCCCTCAAAAAGCACATGATGCACATACATACACATAGACAAGATGCTCATACACATAAAATAAAATTGTACTGGAAAAACCTTATAAAATTCTCAAGGAATTAATAAAATAATACATACTATTAAAAGATTTCCTCTTTAGGACTGAGCATTCATCCTTTATCGGCACTGTGACAAGTTATTCCTCTTTCTATTGCTCTGATGTTTCTACAAAAAGAAGTCTCTCTGACAAAGGGTGAGAACATTCATTGGCTATGAGTATAAATATAAGTATTTTTTTTGTTTTTTTTTTTAGTAAATTTTATTAAATTATAAAAGTTTCCATTTCCGCCCCCCCTCCCAACACCCTCCCACTCCCCCCACTCCCCCCCTCCTTCCCCTCCGTCCCCCAGGGCAGTCAGGGTTTCCTGCCCTGTGGGAAGCTCCAGCTCCCTCCCCCTCCCTCCAGGTCCAGGAAGGCGAGCGTCCAAACAGACTGGATCCCCAAAATCCAGCATATGCAGAGGAAACAGGTCCCAGTGTCATAGTCAATGGCTTTTCAGAAAGACCCCGGGCCAGCCACAGTCAGAGAATCCGGCCAAATTCCGAGAATCTGTCTAGATCACGTCCTCGTTCAGTCCCAGTCCTTCTGGCCCTGGTAAACTCTCATCAGATCCGTTCCCTTGTATCAGTGGGTGATAGCATCCCTCGCAGTACTGATTTCGTCTTTCATGTTCCTCCTCCTTCCGCTCCCCCTCCGGACCTCGGGGGGCTCAATCCGGTGCTCCAATGTGGGCCTCTGACTGCATAGCCGTCCTTCCCCAGATGAAGGATCTATGGTGATAAGCAAAATATACATCAGTATGGTCATGGGCCACAGCCGATTCAGGCACCCTCTCCTCTGTCCAGAGAGCAATCTGGGGGATCTCTCTTGGACCTGGGATCCCATATATAATCAAGTCTCCTGTAAACCCTAAAATGGCTCCCTTAGTTGAAATATATTGTTCCCTGATCCCATATTCATCCTACCTCCCTCCCCCCCCATCCCCGGCCACCAAGCTTTCCCCGTTCCTCCCCTACTCCCTTCTCTCTAGCCCTCTCCCCCTCCATCGACCCTCCCACCCCCCCATGCACCCGAGGTTATTTAAAAGGCACTTTCATAATATGACTATTTAAATATCTGTCTCTATCTGACAGCTGTATGAGTTTCAGATAAATTACCTGTAGAAATAAAATATATAAAATAAAAGTTTGAGTCAGTGATAAAGAACTGCGAATGTTGGATATGCTGTGTTCTGAACACAATTTGGACTATTACAAGTTAGACTGTTTCAGATCTTCAGTCAAATAAAACAAAATTGTGATTCAAAGACCACTTGGTCAAGAACTCATTCTGAAGAAAAGAATTTGTGGAGACAAGAAGCAGTATGTCCGTCCTTCTGACAGGTGTACTCAAGGTCAGTCCTGATCAATAGGTGGGTTGGAAACACACCGGAAATACCGTGCTTTAAGGACTCAAGAGTGGGGAAATCATTTTCTATTGCCTGAGGACAAGATGAATCATTTTATGCCCTATAGAAAAGCCATTATCGCTGTTAGAGAGAATAATAAAAAGATAGTTTTTATAGGAAATAGGACATGTCTGAGATTTTAACGCAAAAATATGTGTTTTTTTCCAAAATCTCAGATTTTAAAAGGAACCAATTATCTCTTCAGCAAAACCACCAGTTTTAGGCTTTCATCCTGTATACCTGCGACTTTTCAGTCCCTTTCATCTGACAAATTGCTAAAATTTGTATAAATGAAAAGTTTTATGTAAAATTTTTTATTCTTATTTTCTTATTTTGCAGCCCTTCAACTTATTCTGTCTTATGTGCTGATGTTTGCTAGATTAGATTTGTACTAAATTGAATAGTAAGACAGGGTGTTTTGATTATTTAAGATTAAAATAGAGTCATGTTTCCTAAATTGACCAAGTTTTCTTTGTTTATTCTATACCAGTACGTTATAGGTGGAGGCATAGCTTATGGCCAGGACCATGATGAAATCAAGACATCATATTACTAATGTTATTAACAAACACTCTGCCTTTCACTTCAAGGGCAATTTTAATATCTTCCATATCCTGAGTTGTTTGGAACCTGCGATCATTTCTGTCAGCAAAACAAACCATTGATTTTTGAAATAGAAACACTCAACTCTTCAGTGCTTCAGTTTCAAGAGTGTGATAGCAAAAATTGTGAACAGGTTTTAGGACACTAGCCAATGTCATGCCATGGGCCAAGTGTGAAGTAAGCCAACTTGGAAAGAAAGGCCCACTTGGACAGTCAGAATGGATCTCAGAATCAGATTTATCTAATTTGGAAATTTTGGGTATAAGTGTGAATACACTATACTATTAATGTAATGTGAGGGACCCTCATTTTCTGTAAGGTAAAAATGATAGTAAGATGCCTTTCCCATCAGTTACAGGAATTAAAAATATGGTATCTGCAACACACAACTATCGTTCTCATTCTTTTTTCTCTCAATGAATTTTAAGAATGAAGAAATGTGTTTGTTAACCATTTCCTTTACCGTGGCTTACTTGTGAATAAATACAGTTGGTGCAACTATTCTGACTCACTAGACAGGCATACTTTTTCTTCCTTAGAGTTTTGATACTCCAAGGGTAAATACTTGGGTAAATCATCATTAGGCTTTTCCCTAAAGGAAGATCTTATTTTAACAACAGGGTGAAATTTCCCTTTCCCATACCAGTCTATAGTTTAAGAAAATGTCTGTAAATATGATTTTATCTTTATTTTATTCATGGTAGCCATTGTCTTACAGCCTTCTCATAAAAAGACTTTTGGTCTCCAGTTCAACCAGACTGTGGGTGATAAAATATGTCATTTTCTGCTGCTCCCTATCATTCTCTAAATTCCAGGAGTAGCCTCGAGCTAATTCTCTACTAGTCAACTACACCATGTATCTCTGAGTCCTACTAGTGTCCTTCGTACTCTTGCTTAACTGTAAAAGTGTTCATAGGCTTCTGCCTTGATTATTATTTCCCATCACTGTTTAATTTTTTTCTGCCTACATTAGAAGGTGTACATCATTTTCCCAATAGACAGACTGAATGCTTCTCTTCTACTCAAAATTTGAGATACATTTTTTTAACTGTCTATTCTGTATCTCTCTTTTTAATGACTGCTTTTCTTATAGCATACTTACTTAACTTAGGCCTTATATATTTGCAAACTGATGTGACCATTTGTTTAAGGTAGGAAGTTTTGCTTTTACCTATATGTAAAATAGAATAAATCACCTTTTCTGTTAAGTTTTCTTGGTTTAGGAAGCTAATATAATGGCTTCATAAAATAGATCAGCTTATACTATGTTGATTGCATCAAAAATATATTCCTACTTTTAAAATCCATCATGTACTGAAATTATGATTTGATACATTAACTATTCCATTCAAATAAATTGTTGAATGTCTATTATCTCATTTTACAAAATCAATATTGTCACTGACTGAATGACTGTCAAATATATGACATTCATTATCTTTATATTGACTGTTCAAAAAAATCTCAAGGCAATTTGCTATGACCAGTGTCACTATTTCCATATATATTAACAGTTTACCTGTCTTTAGATAATTCTTATGCTACCAAACATTTCTGTAAAGCTGTTCTCAAGGTTCCATTCTAAGAATACTTTTTAATAAATGTTTAGATTTGTGTTTATATAACATTGTATCTGAGCACCCACACAGCAAATAACCTATCATGAAAAAAAGTGCAGGATTCTTAAGAATTTAGTAGACACTGGCTTTAACCTGTTGATCTCCATCTGGATGAGACATAGACAATGCCAACACCATCTGACTAGCTATTTGCCTGGATGTCATGGGTTGGCCATCATTGCCTACATCATTTCCCTAGGGACTTCTGAGAACTATTTGAATTGCTAATGACTGTAAAGAGTCTCAAACCCAGATGATGGTCAGGTGTATATTAAGATAAACCAAAAATTAAATTGAACTTGCTATTTGTAGAAAAATAATATAAGAAATGCTATGGGCATTGAAATAAGTTCTGTTTGATTCCTTTAACACTATACTAAGCACAGGCTAATTCTTCCCAAGAAGCATCTCCTCACCATGTGTCACAAAATTCAATAGTATTTATCAGCGAGGAATATGCTAAATGCAGAAGCCACTGGAAAACAATTCAAAGGGTGACAGATTCTGTTGCTGGGCCATAATATCTTCTTCAGGGGTGGGGTGAGAAATCATGGCATCAGCAAACACAGATGCCAGGAGTCCAGTGAAAGAGAGAACAGACTCTTCTATTTAACAATCAGTGGGAAAAGCTTATATACCCTCCCAACAGCCAGGCATTCCTATCTCTTGACATCATGACTGCCCCTCATTGGCTAGGCATGAACAGGACCTTTGACAGTGCCTGTTGCTAGGCCCTAACACACCTTAAAATAATATTCTATGACAATACTCATTACATGCATATGTTTTATTCTATGAAAATGGATTTAAGGTCTATCATAAAGCAACCAGAAGTTTGGTTGAACATTGGGATGAAACATAAAACCTCAATACAATAACATAAGGGCTGGAGATGTGACTCAGTGGGTAAAGTATTTGTTGCCCAAACATGAAGACACTAGTTCCCATTCCCAGAATCCAGGTAAAAGTAGTCACAGCAGTGCATGTCTGTAACCCCAGCACTGCGGGAAAGAAACAGAAGGATCAGTGTGGCTTGTTTATCAATGAGTCTAGACAGAAAACTTCATGGTCAACAAGACAAAATGACAGCCTACAGAATGGGAATAGAACTTTACCAAGCCCACATCAGACAGAGGTCTGATCTCTAAAATATACAAAGAACTCAAGAAATTGGTCATCAAAAGAACAAATAACCCAATTTTAAAAAAAAATGGAGTACAGATCTAAACAGAAAAATCTCAACAGAGGAATCTAAAATGGATGAAAGACACTTAAGGAAATGTTCAATATCCTTAGTCATTGGAGAAATACAAATCAAAACAACACTGAGATTTCATCTTACACCTGTAAGAATGGCAAAGATCAAAAACACTGATGACAACTTATGCTAGATACGTTGTGGGGTAAAGGGGACACTCCTGCATTGCTGGTGGGGGTGCAAGCTTGTACAGCCCCTTTAGATATCAGTATGGCTATTTCTCAGAAAACTAGAAAACTGCAAGCTTTAAGTTAAACCCTGTCTCAAAATAGGAATGTAGAGAAACTATTGAGAAATAAATCCTTTCATCGACTCAGTACTCCATAGGTGTACTGATGCCCACACAATATGTGCATGTAACATACACATACACAAAATATGTAGTAGGTATGGCCCATTTGATGATTAATTTGAAAGCAGTTTCTTTAGTAAACGTATATTTAAGTCATATAATCCTATATTCTGGTAGAATATTCCTATAGGATGATGGACTAGTGTAGTACGAGGGCAGGCTTGTTGGGGTTTCTGTCCCGCCTGGTACCCCACAGCCGGCAAGTCCCAAAGAAAATCAATCACACAGAGATCTCTGTAAGATTATAAACTGATTGGCCCATTAGCTCAGTCTTCTTACTAACTAATTCTTACATCTTATGGAACCCATAATTGTCTGTGTTAGCCATGTGGCTCAGTTCCTTTTCCAGATGTCAGCTCACATGTTGCTTCTTCAGTGATCTGGGCAGGAATGGCGGAGGGAGCTTCCTGCTTCCCAGAATTCTCCTGGTCTCATTGCATCACCTCTACTTCCTGTCTGGTTTCCCCGCCTATACTTCCTGCTTGGCCAATCAGCATTTATTTATAATATGATTGACAGATTACAGACAATTCTCCCGCATGACACTAGGTTACCTGGTTCTCTCTGAATCTCATGCTTACTTCAGAAAGTAGCTAGAATCCACCATTTTGTGAGTATTTACATAGAATATAACAACAGAAGTGATACATGCTGATTGAATATTACATAAGACCTTTTTTTTATTCTTGGTAAATATATGTGATGGTTAGTTTTAACCATCAACTTGACAAAATCTAGAAAAATCTGAGAAGAGAGCTTCAGTGAAGGACTGTCTAGATAATGTTGGCTGTTAGGTATGTCCATAGGGGATTGCCTTGTTATGTCAGTTGACGTGAGTAAACCCAGAACACTGTGTGTATAGCATCATTTCCTGGGAGTGGGTTCTGGACTTTGTAAATGCGAAGGGAAACTGAGTGGTAAGGATGTGTGTGTTAAACTAAAATGCCATCTAATGATCTTTTCCTATATATGACGCTTTGAAATATTTCTGTTGTAGAAACATTCATTTCATAACTGAAGAGATAGCTCAGTCGGTAAGAAAATCCTAAACACCCATATAAAAAGCCAAACTTCTCTTCACATCCAGTAAATCCAGAAATGTGAGGAGAACCCATGGCTTTTATGGTCACCAGCCTAAATCCAGGGTAAGGAAGAGGCCTCTTCTCAATGGAATAATATATACAGCAGTAGCACCAGCACATGACTTACACACTTTCACACACATGTACACTTATACCACAAAGTGGCACATAGATATAAAATAAACCCATAAATAAATAAAAAATATTAAAAATAATAAGACAGCCATATATGAACTATGTGTGCAAACAAATCTCTATAATGATAATTATTTCTCCTTTAAGTAGTTATAACATTGTTCTCATTCATCTAGGTTCACAAGAAGTTGGTATTTATTTTTTTCTCTAAGATGAAAAATCACTATTCTCGCACATGGCTGCTTTAGAATTCAGATGGTGTACACTTAGTGTCATACTTGGAAGAAAAAGGGTTCTATTTTTATCCCCTGTCAGTTCAATTATGAATCTAAGTGCTCTGGCCATAACTATATAATTACATAGTCAACATTTGTCTTTTATTGCTTGATGAATCTTTTTGACACATGATTTCAAAGGAAGAACAGAAAAAAACCCCAGGGTGATATGATCAGTCTGCAAAATTTTATTCTGCTTAATAGTACAAAGAACTTGGAAAAGTCTTTCTTTCTCATCCTATAATCAGTTTGATCCATTCAGAAGACAAAAACTATACAGTCAAATAACAAAAGGAAGATACACACACAGCTTTAGACCTTTAGAAAGAAACCATGATTGAAATCACTGCATAAAGATGTGTCTAGAATACACATACTGACAAGTAATAAATATTCCTTAGTAGCAACAGAAAATTGAGATTGATAAGCAACCTTTGGCACATATGCAAGCCTCACTGGTAAGTCAGGTATGATACTTCCTGGGTGTCCATGGGAAATATTTCGCAAACTGTTACTCAGTCTCAATGAGAGTCTCACAAATGTCTTGAACCACATACTACCAACATGTAAAGAATATAAACAATAACAAGAATAAAAAGAGAAACCATTTCTCTTTTATTGTCTATACAGGTACTTTCTATTATAAAACTCAAAGTCATGGCACCTGCAAAGAGTTGCAATATTGAAGTTTTAAAGAAAATATAATGACAGGTAGATTTTTAAATTTACTGATAACCAACACAGCTTTCATCACTAATCATTTTTCTCTAAATAGAAAATATACTTAAAAATGAAGAAAAACAGGTATAAAGAAGTGCATGCAACTTAAAATTATAAACAAAGCTGAAAATGACTTATCTTTAATTAAATATAAACTGACAAAAATAAAGGAAGTATTCCCAACTGGGGAAATAATATACATATGATTATTTGACTCTTTAGGGACTTATTTATTTTGTTGATAGAAAATGAATATTTTCTTCTTCCATTTAAACCAATTTAGTAATATTTTCCTAATTACATCTGTTTAGAGTTCAAATTTAGAGAAATTAAGTAATATACGAAAAAATAATGCACATTATAAAGGCAGAAGTAATAGTCTTGTTCCAGTGAGTCTTGAGTAAACAACCTCACAGAGAGTAATTAACTTGTTTACATTTAAAAATCAGGGTAAATCCATACAACTGTTTTGCCTCTAGACATTTATTGATGGTTAACAGCAACTCAAGACAATTTGGTAACATCTATATTAAATTTTATACTGACGAGTGCACTCAATATATATGCAATTAATTGGCTTCTTTTACATCTTGACTCCCACAGATCATGCTAAATACAAAGTTATAAATATAAATACCGGGAGAATTTATAAAATTACCCTGGGTATGTTTTTCTCTATATCTGTTTTATTATTGTTTTTTTTGTTGTTGTTGTTGTTTTGTTTTGTTTTTTGGTAAAATAGTGATTTAAACAAAAAAGGATTAGAGTAGTTTGTTTTGAGTAAGAAAAAAAAATTTAAGTAATATTTATTTAAAGTCTCCCCTCCCTTCCCACCAACACCCCACCTCCACATCCACACACACACATACTTTTAAATAGATGAGTTCGATAGGCTAATCAGACACTTGGTGACTCAGAGATGATGCACTGTGTCTTAGAACCCAGACTTTAAAAAGGGAGAGCTAGTGCCCCTAGTGTTACCTTTGGGAAAGCCAAGAAAAAAAAATCTTTTCCCAAAAACTTGAAATACTACAAAATGGACCTTGAGACGTCAGAATAGTGTTGCCACTGTCAAGAGTGGATTTCTGCTGCTGCAGTGTCCAGTAAGGTGAGGAACCATCTATCCCAGGGCCAATGAATGGCACGACTGGATCAAGGAAGCCCCGGGATTTCTACACTTGTGGTTTCTATGACCTGCTGAGCGAACACTGGCCATGGATAGCATCACAGACCCCAGCTGCGGCAAAGCCCTAGACCCAGACATGACTCTCTACGACAACTCAGTCCCAGATGTCATCATGGCCACAGTGGCAGCACAGGTCACTCAGATCTATATGGCACCGGTGGCAGCATGGCCCTTGGACACCAACATGGTCACAGGAGATTGAGCAGACCCTGGATATCCACAGAGCCCTCAGTGGTAGCAAGAGCCAAGGACATCAACCCAGACTCCAGCTAGTATGGGGCTATGGTCCAAGACATGGCTCTTGGACACAGCTTTGGCCTAGATGACATCATTGCCCTCAGATGAGAGCACAGATCCACTGATCACTATGTCCCTGGCTGTGGCAAGGCCATGGACACTGACATGACCCCTGTGCTCAGAAAAGATAGTTCAGTATCTCATCACAGGCATGAAACTCACCTGGAGAGCACACTTGAATTTTCACTATAGTCAGGGACTCTGAAGGTGTGAGAACAGGAGAGCTGACCCCGTATCCAATCCCATCTGCCTTGTGATGGCAAGGGGGAAGTGAAGATATCCTACCCCTCTACCTCTTGCTACCTGTGGCAGGTGAGAGAGCTGGCCCTTGGGTCAGGAGAACAAAAAACGAGCCCTTTCCCTCACCATCTGAAACATATGGGAAAATAGGTCCTGCACCCCAACTCACGAGAGCTTACCCTGTTGTTGGGTCTGGCATAGGTAAGCCAGCCCTAAGGGTCTGAGATCAGAAGAGCTGACCCTGCCCCCTTCATAACCCTCCCTAGAGAAGTCTGGTGAGAGGTCCCTATACCTTGCCTGGGCTAGACAGTGGAGATGGCCCTGGTGGTGTAGGTGTGGGTGAGCCAGACTGGAGAACCTGAGAACAGTAGAACTGACCCTGCCCTTTTCTGCAGGCTGCATTGGGTGAGCTGGCCCAGGCAGTGCTGGAGAGCTCCCCTGGGAAATGATGATGAGGAAGAGCTGGTAGACTGACCAAATCAGCCACCACCCAGGCCCAGAACCAGGGCTATCAGTTGGCCCACCTGAACATCCACTACATCTATGAACTGTTAGAGAATGTAAAGGGGATGAGCCTATAGATCAAAAATTGTAGGATCTCCACAATACAGGACAACCAAAGGATATCTACGAGGAATCTCCGGCGAGAGTCCAGTATCAATAGTATTGCAAAAGCCAGAGTCCTAGACAAATGACTCATAGCAATGAACACTTGCAAGAAAAGATAAAAGAACTAAAAGATAAACTGTGTGGCTTCATAGGCCACGCGCAGCTTCTATCATGATATTCTCCTTTTTTTTTTCTTTTCCTGTTCGTTTGTTGTTGTTTGGCTGGTTGGTTAATTGGTCCATTCATTTTCTGGATTTTCCTTTGGATTTTGCTTTGTTTTGAGGTGAAGATTGCCTGGCCAGAGAGTGGAAGCAGGGAGATCAGAGAGATGTGTGGGATCAGGATGCATGATGTGAAACACCAAGGAACCAACACACGTAAAATAAGTGTGTTTTTTCTTATTTTATTTTCCATTAAGTTTTTTGTTTTTGTTTGATTTTTAAAGAGACAGAAAAAGGATGCAGAATATGGGAGGAACTGGCGAGAGCTGGGGGATGGGAAACAATGATCACAAACTACTTTATGAACAAGAAATTCAGTAAGAAATAAATAAACTAAATAAAATAAATTTTATAAAGTTGAGAACGGTCTTTCCATGGAGAGATGAACATGGAACAACTCTTCTGGTTCTGAATATTGGCACAGTTTAATTTAGAGTCATTTGGGTGTCAAGTAAGAGAAAAGAGATTTCAGGTTAGGAAGTCTAGAGTGAAGAAGCAGTATTTCAATAATTTCCAGTGATTCTTTGTAGAATTTGACATTTCTTGTTTTTAACAAATGAGCTGAATGATAGCTAACAGTAGAGAAATGTCAGCTTCACAAATTTTTGTTGTAAACTGAGCTTCAATCCACACATTTGTCTCCAGGCCAAAAGCCTAGAATTGTTGTCAGTTTGGATGTTCCTGTCTCCTTCATTTAAAGTTAAACTTAGATTTCTACTCTGAAAAACTCTGTGCAATAGTGGTGTTAGTTAATCTCTCAACAGGCTGAAATATTATAGTTATAAATTCTACTACCATAAGAAGGTTCTTGTGTGAAGGCTTTTAATTATAGTTTTAATGTCATTAATAAATAGCATATCTCTTTGTGTGATATTTGAATATAGAGTTACATATAATACTTTATAATACTTGAGTATTTATGTCAGAGTATTAAATTTTCTAATCCTTTAATGTCAGTATTACTTTCATTTTTCAGCTGTTATTTGTGTGAAAAAGTTATTTCTGTGAAATTTTGAAATGTTTTCTCAGTATCTCCATGGTGTTCTGTGACGACGGTCCAGTGTGTGTAAGCCCAGATGGCAGAGGCAGTTCTTTGCCACTGCGGCTCTGCTCTCTCCACAGTCCACTCTCAAAGGCTGTCCTTATGTTCCATTCTTGTTTTTATGCCTGTTGAAATGGACCTTGAGCACTATCTGGGTTTAATTGTGCATCACTGTGAATTCTTCTCTTCTGGCAGCACAAGAACACTGACTTCTTCTACAGTAAGGCCTGCTGCGAATGTGGAAGGGACATCTTTCTCATCCAAACAAACATTGTCAAAGATATGTGAATGAGTAGGTGCCTCTGGAGACTGAGTCTTGGAAATGGCATAGTGGGGTTAGATTGCAGATCTATTTCTAGTTTTGAACCCATTTCCTTTCTGGTGTCTATGGTGGCTTACTTGCTTATATCCCTAACAGTAAGGGTTCCTTTCACCCCACAAACTGGCCAGTAATTTTTTTTTTATTATTTTAGTTCTTTAAGTGACAGAAAAAATGGAAATGGTGACTATTTTGTAGAGTGAATTATATTTGTCTCAGTCTGATGCAAATACATTTTTAAGCTAAAATTTTATGGGTTTTTTGATATTTTTATGACATTAGTATTTATATACATACATATATACTACTATACACATATACATATATATAATCTGCTATCACCTTTTCTATCCAGTAAGATACTAGAATATTTTAATGGAATAAAATAAAGTTTTAAAATATATTATTTGAAAATACATAAAATATTTTGCCAAGTCAAAAGTGACTTAACTGTATTGAGAAACTATAAAACAGTCCATTAATAAACCATTAAGTTGAACCATGTTAAACATTGATTTTGAATATTTTATCTATAATAATTTCAGATTGTTTTAAATAATATTAAAATTGGTGAAATTAGTAAGATTTTGAGTACAACTGCTACAAGGCAAAGATCTTCTGTATTTATCAAAAGTGAAAAAGAAGATAGTAGATAGAAATACGAAATATTTGCAAGTTTCTGAACACTGGCATTTCTGTCAATGACAATGATGAACTGGGTATTTTAAAAATTACAAGAACGGGAGACAGGGCGGTGAGTGCAATTGGCCAGAAGGGAGTTCCTTTGCTTTAATAGCCTGCATGCAGCAAGGTAGGACTGCAGGCAGGGAGATTTGTGGCCAGCCTTACAGAGGGTATTAGAAGGAAAATCACAACCAAAGAAATCCAATATTCCCAACATTGCCTACAATAACTCAGACATCTAGCGAACCTTCACAAGCACAACTCAAAGAAAGGAAATACATACACTCTACTACCCCCCCCCAAAAAAATAACCAGAGTCAACAACCACTGGTAATTAATATCACTTAATATCAATGGACTCAATTTACCTTTAAAAAGGCACAGACTAAGAGATTGGATACTAAAACAGGATACAACATTCTGCTGTTTACAAGAAACACACCTCAACCCCAAAGATAGACATCTACTCAGAGTGAAGTGTTGGGAAAAGGTTTTCCAAGCAAAGGGACCTAAGAAACAAGTGGGTGTGGCCATTCTAATATCTAACAAAATCGACTTCAAACTAAAATCAATCAGAAGAGATGGAGATGGATACTTCATACTCATAACGGGAACAATTCATCAGGAGGAAGTCTCAATCCTGAATATCTATGCCCCTAATATACAGGCGCCCACGTATGTAAAAGAAACTCTTCTAGAACTCAAGGCAGTCATCAAACCACACACACTAATATATTAGTAACCACCTTGTGTCTTGTCAGATCACCATGGATTAAAGTTAGAATTCAACAACAATGCTACCCCCAGGAAGCCAACAAACTCATGGAAGTTAAACAGTCAACTACTAAAACACCCCTGAGTCAAGGAAGAAATAAAGGAAGAAATTAAAGTCTTCCTTGAATTTAATGAAAATAAAGACATAACATACTCAAACCTATGGGACACTATGAAAGCAGTGCTAAGAGGAAAGTTCATAGCACTAAGTACCCAATTAAAGAAAACGGAGAAAGCACACATTGGAGACTTAACAGCACACTTGAAAGCTCTAGAAAAAAAGAAGCTGATTCACCCAGGAGGAGTAGAAGACTGGAAATAATCAAACTGAGGGCTGAAATCAACAAAATAGAAACACAGAAAACAATCCAAAGAATCAATGAAACAAAAAGCTGGTTCTTGGAGAAAATCAACAAGATTGACAAACCCCTATCTAAACTAATCAGACGGCAGAGAGAGAACATGCAAATTAATAAGATCAGAAATGAAAAGGAGGACATAACCACAGACACAGAGGAAATTCAGATTAGAGAGGAAACTCATTAGATCTTACTACGAAAGCTTATATGCCATAAAGTTGGAAAATGTAAAAGTAATAGACATTTTTTTAGATAAGTACCATACACCAAAGTTGAACCAAGACCAGGTGAACAATCTAAATAGACCTGTCAGTCGTGAAGAATTAGAAGCTGTTATCAAAAATCTCCCTACAAAAAAAAAGGCCCAGGACTGGATGCTTTCAATGCAGAATTCTACCAGAACTTCCAGGAAGAGTTAATACCTACAGTCCTTAATGTATCTCAAAGTATAGAAATAGAAGAGCCTTTGCCAAACTCTTCTTAAGAAGCTACAGTTACCCTGATACCAAAACCACACAAAGACACAAACAAGAAAGAGGATTACAGGCCAATCTCACTCATGAACATCAACGCAAAAAATCTCAATAAAATACTGGCAAACCGAATCCAAGAACACATTAGAAAAATTATCCATTATGATCAAGTGGGCTTCATGCCAGAGATGCGGGGCTGGTTCAACACAGGCAAATCTATCAATGTAATCCATCACATAAATAAACTGAAAGAAAAAATACCATATGATCATTTCATTGGATGCTGAAAAAGCATTTGACAAAATTCAACACCTCTTTGTGATAAAGGTGTTGGAGAGATTGGGAATACAGGGATCATACCTAAATACAATAAAAGCAATATACATTAAGTCAACAGCTAACATCAAATTGAATGGAGAAAACCTCAAAGCCATTCCACTAAAATCAGGAACATGACAAGGCTGCCCACTCTCTCCATACATCTTCAATATAGTGCTTGAAGTTCTAGCAATAGCAATAAGACAACATAAGGGGATTGAGTGGATTCGAATTGGAAAGGATGAAGTTAAACTTTCGTTATTTGCAGACGATATGATAGTGTACATAAGCGACCCCAAAAACTCTACCAAAGAACTCCTACAGCTGATAAACACCTTTAGTAACGTGGCAGGATACAAGATCAACTCCAAAAAATTGGTTGTCCTCCTATACACAAAGGATAAAGAAGCAGAGAGGGAAATCAGAGAAATATCACCTTTCACGATAGCCACAAATAGCATAAAATATCTTGGGGTAACTCTAACCAAGGAAGTGAAAGACCTATTTGACAAGAACTTTAAGTCTTTGAAGAAAGAAATTGAGGAGGATACTAGAAAATGGAAAGACCTCCCCTGCTCTTGGATTGGGAGAATCAACATAGAAAAAATGGCAATTCTACTAAAAGGAATCTATAGATTCAATGCAATCCCCATCAAAATCCCATCAAACTTCTTCACAGACCTTGAGAGAACAATAATCAAGTTTATATGGAAAAACAAAAAACCCAGGATAGCCAAAATAATCTTATACAATAAAGGAACTTCTGGAGGCATTACCATCCCTGACTTCAAACTCTATTATAGAGCTACAGTATTGAAAACAGCTTGGTATTGGCATAAGAACAGAGAAGTCGACCTATGGAATCGAATAGAAGACCCAGATATTAACCCACAAACTTATGAACACCTAATTTTCGACAAGGGAGCTAAAGGTATACAATGGAAGAAGGAAGGCATCTTTAACAAACGGTGCTGACATAACTGGATGTCAACCTGTAGAAGAATGAAAGTAGATCCATATCTATCACCATGCACAAAACTCAAGTCCAAATGGATTTAAGACATCAACATTAATCTGAACACTTTGAACCTGATAGAAGAGAAAGTGGGAAGTAGTCTACAAGATATAGGCACAGGAGGCCACTTCCTAAGTAGAACCCCAGTAGCACAGACAATAAGAGAATCAATGAATAAATGGGACCTCCTGAAACTGAGAAGCTTCCATAAATCAAAGGACACTGTCAGTAAGACAAAAAGGCTATCTTCGGACTGGGAGAAGATCTTCACCAACCCCTCATCAGACAAAGATCTGATCTCCAAAATATACAAAGAACTCAAGAAACTAGACACTAAAACTCTATTTAACCCAATTAAAAATTGGGGTACTGAACTGAACAGAGAATTCACAACAGATGAACTTCGAATGGCCAAAAAACACTTAAGGTCATGCTCAACCTCCTTAGCAATCAGGGAAATGCAAATCAAAACAACTTTGAGATACCATCTTACATCTGTCAGAATTGCTAAACTCAAAAACACCAATGATAACCTATGCTGGAGAGGATGTGGAGTGAGGGGAACACTCATCCATTGGTGGGAATGCAAACTTGTGCAGCCACTGTGGAAATCAGTGTGGCGGTTTCTCAGGAAACTGGGAGTCAACCTCCCTCAGAACCCAGCAATTCCACTCTTGGGAGTATACCCAAGAGAGGCCCAATCATACTCCAAAACATTTGTTCAACTATGTTCATAGCAGCACTATTTGTAATAGCCAGAACCTGGAAACAACCTAGGTGCCCCTCAATAGAAGAATGGTTAAAGAAGGTGTGGAACATATACACATTAGAGTTTTACTCAGCGGTAAAAAACAATGACATCTTGAATTTTGCATGCAAATGGATGGACATAGAAAACGCTTTACTGAGTAAGGTAAGCCAGACCCAAAAAGAAGAATATTGTATGTACTCACTCATATGTGGATTCTAGCCTTAATTAAAGGTCTTTGAGCCTATAATTCGTGATCCTAGAAAAGCTAAATAAGAAGGTGAACCTGAAGAAAATCATATAGTTATCCTCCTGGATATTGGAAGTAGACAAGATTGCCAGGCAAACTTGGGTGCACAGGGGGTGGGGAGTGGAAGTAAGGGGAGATGATTAGAGAGAAGGGAGAGGGAGAGGATTGGGGATGGCTTGGGGGAATGGGATGGGGGGGAGGTAGGAAGGATGGATATGGGAGGAGGGAAGTATATATCTCAACTAAGGGAGCCATTTTAGGGTTTGCAAGAGACTTGATTCTGGAGGGGTTCCCAGGCCCAAGGAGAGGTCCCCAGATTGTCCCCTGTTCAGCAGAGGAGAGGGTGCCTGAACTGGCCTTGGCCCATAACCATACTGATGAATATTTTGAATATCACCATAGAACCTTCATCTGGCGATGGATGAAGATAGAGACAGAGACACACATTGGAACACTGAACTTAACTCCCTAGGTCCAAATGAGAAACAGAAGGAGGGAGAATGTGACCAAGGAAGGCAAAACCAGAGGGAACCTTCATCGGACGATGGATGGAGATAGAGACGGAGACCCACATTGGAGCACTGGACTGAGCCCCCAAGGTCCAAATGAGGAGCAGAAGGAGGGAGAACATGAAAAAGGAAGTCAGGACTGCCAGGGATGCTTTCACCCACTGATACAAGGGGACCGATCGAATGAGAGCTCACCAAGGCCAGCTGGACTGGGACTGAACGAGCATGTAATCAAACCGGATTCTCTGAATGTGGCTGACATGGGGGCTGACTGAGAAGCCATTGACAATGGCACTGGGTCTTGTTTCGTCTGCATGTACTGGCTTTTTGGGATCCTAATCTGTTTGGATGCTCACCTTCCTAGACCTGGAGGGAGGGGGGAGGAACTTGAACTTCCCATAGAGCAGGAAACCCTGACTGCTCTTAGGACTGGAGAGGGAGGAGAGGGAGTGGTGGGAATGGGAGGGTATGGGGAGGAGGGGAGGATGTGGAAATTTTTATAAATAAATAAATAAGTAAATAAAAAATACAAGAAAGTTTTTGAGTGTTTTAAGCATTAAGAAAAAATAAATATTGAGAAAAAAGGTAGATTTAAGCATTAAAACCATATCAAAAATTAGGAAAACAAAAAGGAAACCTTGAGGTATAATAGAGAGGGAACTACAGAGTATAAGTGATCTGGTCAGGGTAATGGAAAATATTCATTAGGGAAAGGATAGGGAGATAAATACAGAAGGTGGTAAGATAATAGCAAGGATGTCTGAAAATTTCATAAACAATCATACTAATTATCTACATAGAAACATAGAATTTCTATAATACATGCAAACCCAGAGAAGAGAGAAACTGACAATATTCCTACCCATCTATGATGCCTATTAACTACAATAATGACCCATAGAGATAATAACTGTAAGGGTATAAAAGTGGCACATATACCTTGATGGAATTCACAGCTTATTCATTGGACTTAAGACCCTCTCGGCCTGGGACAGCAAACTCACAAAAGCAGGACTGAGCCAGCAATTTGGGCTGGAGCGGGCCTGGGACAGTGAATGCCACCAGAGTAGGACTGAGTCAGCGACCAAGGCCAGAGCAGGCCTGAGACAGTGAACTCCACAGGAGCAGAGCAAGCACCTCCAGGAACATAGAGTGACCAATGTAATGACTGGATCCATTCACTGATTGCACCACGAGGAGCAACCATCTGAGCCTTGGAACCACAGACACCTGGAAAATTGATCACCAGAGTAACAGACAGCTCCAACTATACCAATCACAGGAAAAAAAAAATGGGTAGACAAGGTAGGAACACATGCCACACCACAAACAGCAACACGATACCAGTAAAAACTAGTGACAGCAGCAAGACATGAACAACCAAATATAAAGTAGAAGAAAATGACCTAAAAATAACTTTATGAGACTGTCAGAGGCCATTAAGGAGGAAATGAAAAAATTTCCTCAAAGAAATGGAAGACAGGCCAAACAGAAAAATTGGAAGACATCAACAAATCTCTTAAAGAGAACCAAGAAAAAACAATCAAACATATGCAAGAAACTATTCAAGACTTGAAAAGTGAAATAGATAACAATAAAGAAAACACAGCTAAGGGAATTATAGAAACAGAAATCAAGAGAAAATGATCAGGAGCCACAAATGCAAGCATAAACAGCAGAATACAAGAGATGGAAGAAAAAAAATCTCATGTGCTGAGGATACAATAAAGGAAATAAACTCATCAGTGAAAGAAAGCATTAAATCTCACAAAAGCTTAACACAAAATATCCAGGAAATATGGAACACCATAAAAAGACCAAACCTAAGAATATGTATAAAAGAAGAAGAAGTTCAACTCAAAAGCACAGAAAATATATTTAACAAAACCATAGGAGAAAGCTTTCCCAACATTAAGAAAGATATGCCTATGAAGATACAAGAAGCTTACAGAACATACAGAATCAAGAAAGAATATTAAGCACTGCAAAGGAAAAAGGCCAAGTAACATATAATGGCAGATCTATCAAAATTACACCCGACTTCTCAATGGAGATAAAGATAGACAGAAGGCATTATGCAGACATTAAGAGACCATGATGCCAGCCCAAATTATTATACCCAGAAAAAAATTCAATCACAATAGAAGAACCAAACAAGATATCCCATGCCAAAATCAGATTTAACCAATACCTAGCCATAAACTTAGCCCTTCACAAAGTACTAGTAGGAAAACTCCAACCCAAGGAAGTTGGCTACGTGAACAAAACCACAAACAACTGATGATCTCACAGGAGCAAATCCAAAAAAAAGGGAAAACACAAAATAATATCACCAACAATAAAAACTAAATTAGCAGGAGATTGCAATCACCGGTCATTAATATTCCTTAATATAAATGGACTCAACTCACATATAAAAAGACACAAGCTAACAGACTGAATATGAAAACAGAATCCATCCTTCTGCTGTATACAAGAAACATACCTCAACCTCAAAGACAGACATCGCCTCAGAGAAAAGGGTTGGCAAAACCATTCCAGTCAAATGGACCTAAGAAATAAGCAGGTGTAGCTATCTTATTTTCTACCAAGATAGACATCAAACTAAAATCAATCAAAAGAGACAAAGAAGGACATTTCATATTAGTAACAGGAAAAATCCATCAAGAGGAAATCTCAATATCTATGCCCCAAATACAAAGGCACCCTTATATATAAAAGAAATACTTCTAAAGGTTAAATCATACATTAAACCCCACACACTAATAGTGGGAGACTTCAACACTCCCCTCCTACCACTGGACAGGTCAGTCAGACAAAAAATTTACAGAGAAATAAGGGAACTAACAGATGTTATGACTCAAATGGACTTAATAGACATCTATGGAATATTCCATCCAAACATAAAGGAATATGCCCTTTTCTCAGCACCTCACTGAACTTTCTCAAAAATTGACCACATATTCAGTAACAAAACAAACTCAACAGATACAAAAAAATGGAATAATCCAATGTATCTTATCAGATCACCATGGTGTAAAACTAGAATTCAACAGCAACACTAATTCCAGAAATCTCAAAAACATATGGAAATTAAACAATGCTCATCTTAAGAATGAATGGGTCAAGGTAGAAAAAAAAGGAAGAAATTAGAGAGTTTCCAAAATTCAATGGAAATGACCACACAACATATCCAAATTTAAGGAATGTAATGAACTCAGTGTTAAGAGGGCAGTTCATAGCACTAAATGCATACATAAAGAAGCTGGAAAAATCCCATGTTAGTGAATTAACATAACATTTGAAAACTTTAGAACAAAAATGTAATGTCACACCTGCTCTATGGGATGCTTTGTGAGATGGGCAAGGGGCTGGAGATTGAAACACACACACACACACACACACACTCTCTCACACACACACACAGATCAATAGATGAGAGAAAGAGAGAGAGAGAGAGAGGGAATGTACATCAGCACATCAGCATAAATAAAGACAAAATAAAATAAATCTTTTATATTAAAATGTAAATTAGAAAGTTAAAAAGTTCAAGCAACTGCAACATACTTTAACATGGAAAGAAAAAGACAGATAAAAACTCAAAAATTTTGACACAATCATACTTGGGATAATTATATAGTTATTAATAATTGACACAATCACTCATGAAAGATTTTATAGCTGTTTAATTAAAATATTTTTAAAGTATGTTTTGTGCATCAATATTAAAATATTCAAATTTATTCAGAATAGTTACCTTGGAGACAATTAATAATAGGGATACCTATGTATAATATGATAATAACCCTTGTGTGAATCATCCATCTGATGATTAAGGAATATGTACTTTGGTATATATATATACACATTTCTTTCTGTTTTGGGGGCTCTCAGGTTTTACAAAAGTTAAGAAGATTTATTAATGTAATTTTGTCTAACTTTATGTGTGTCATCTATATGCAGAGGGAAATCTCTTGTTGTCACAGGACATCCTATATAGAATTGCTTCTGACAAATAGTGGTCTCTTGAAACAAGTCAGTTTATTATCTTTAGCACAGAGCGTGCTGTTTGTTTGCTTGAAAAGGGTGAGTCAAAGCCAAGACACAATTCCATTTTTAGAATCAATTGCAAATATTCTGCTGTGGCATAAATGTGTCCACCTGATATAGAACAAAGGAATCAGTAGGTAATCAATATGCATAGAAAGACACTATTTTAGACACTGATTGCCAGGAAATGTCTATCCCCTTCTGGTTCCTGAGTGTGGGCGCAAGTCTGTAAAACGACTTGTCTATAGCTATGGCTGATCTGTCTCTCCTGTGTCACCTGACCATTTTCATGCTGGTGTTCTAGCCCTTCCTTCTCACTGACTCTCACTCAAGCCAGTGTCTCCTCTGTGTATTCCTATAACTTCTTATTTAAGGTAGTTACTTCTCAGTGTGGTATTAATCATAAATAATGAAGGCTGAAGTTTTGGTAATGTCTAAGAATCACTACAAAGGACAGCTAAAACACAGATTCCCTGGTGCTAATTGAGATCCTTGTTTCAAATAGAAGTGAAGTGTCTTAGGTACCTTCACTTTCAGCAAACGGCATTTCTAGGAAGCACTTACACATACAAAGAGCTCTTCCAAAAGTTTCAAGATCTGATAGCTGTGGGATCTGTGTGGAGTCCCCTACTTTAACATCTAAGCAACTGCCTCTCTGCCTACTGTCACAGTAAGCTAGCTCCCCCTCAGTACACTCACTGCATCAAAATAGAAAATTCCTAAAAAGTCATCCATTCATACATATTCTAAACTCATATCCAATAACATAGTCTCTACTATGAGCAATAAACTTCAATTAGTTTTCTTACATCACTAAGTAGAAGAGAACCAGCTTTTTCTCCATACATCTTACTTGGAAGAAAATAAGACATCCAAATATTAAAACATATAGGAAAATGCTGCATACACTAAACTATACATTTTATGATATAAGTGCTATCAAAATAAAGAAAAATTGTGAATCCATCTTTAGGGATAAAAAAAAAACCCTCTAATTTTATGTACAGGTAAACCTCACTACAACTGTGATATTTGAGCAAAGGTTTGAATGAAGTAGGCATTTAGGTATAAAGAAGAACATTGTCCTTGGAAGAGGGGCATTGAACAGAAATATGTTTAGCTAAGAGTGTATTTGTAGAGTTCCATGAATACTAGGAAGTCTGGCTTATGTGTCCTGAACAAAGTAATGGGGGGAAACAGCCTGTGGAGACTTAACAAGGGATCAGAGATCAGGAAGTGTAGTCGGTTTTGGATGAGGCGTTTATTCTGAATGGCACCTGGGATACTTAAACGCTGCAGCAGAGTGACACACTGACCTTTTCTAAAGATAACTCTGACTGCTGGTTCAGGAGGAGGCTTTAGGAAGACATCGAATTAACAGGAGGCATCCTTTATGTGACTACTCAAGGCAGCATAGGCAAGTGGCATATTCATTTGTGTAGTTACACAAGGTCAAACCAAATATCTACTGTTGTATCATAAAGAAACATTTCAGAATAATTCTTCAGTCTATCTATAATTTTGTCATTAAATAAAAACTATAGCAAACTGGCATGTCAAAAAGTTGGATGTATTTGTTTGTTTATCTGTAAAGAATTACGTGTTGGCACGTGAAAGGCTGGATGGAGAAAAGGAAGGGAAGGACTGACATACTATATTCAAAATAAAAATAAAAGTTAAATCTTGTCTAAATATTTTATACTTTAAAACATGAAGAATTTTTCATGCTTAACATACTTGATCCATGTTTTTATTTTGTAAATGTTAATTTTGAATATATCATTGCATAAAATCAATATCAAACTACAAAAGTATGTTTAGAACTGTCTTTAGAGACATTTCAGAAATAGTTAGAAATTCTAGCCTAATCCTAAAGCAAATTTCTTTCTGAAACTCAAGTCAACAATTCACATAGAAATTTTTGAAATCTTTCAATCACCCACAAATATGTATATTTAATGTTTATATATTGGAAATAATAGCAATATTTTTTATTTATAGAGCTCAGGTTACAAGGAGACCCTGGATTTATTCATTAGTGTTCAGAAAAATATTTCTTGTTTTCCTTAATTAACCATTGTATCACTGCAAAAGCAAAATAAAATTGCATACATTGTCAAAACACTGCGATCCATGACGTACAATACTCTTGGATCTGAGCCAAGGAGCTTTGGGTTGTTCTTTTTGATGTTTTTTGTCACAGACAGTGCAAAGTGATCATGTTGTGTGTTGAGAACCAAGGTCCCAGTGATGTTGTGCACTACAGAACAGCTGAGGACTGGGAAAATCACCTTGACTTCATTTTACATTTGATTTGAAACAATTTTGTGTTCAGAAACCTTTTACCATTGCTGTTTTTTCACAGTCACACATTCAGTTACCTGACCTCCACAGGTTCATATTTTAAAAGTTGTGATTGTTGCCTAAAACATCACTCAGAGATTAAGAGTATGTATTGCTCTCTATAAGAACTGAGCTTTGGTCCTTCTCAGGAAAAGATACTAGTTCAAATAAAGAAGTGTAATTCTTCTTCATATCATATTATTTCATGGACATGAGTAAGATTGTATAATTGCTATGATATTGTGGTCACTAGATACAAGATGTTAAATGTAAATCTTAATGTGGGCATCTTACTATTAAAGTAGGAAACATGTAGTGATTTGTGCCTTCTCTTATAAGTTACTACCATCCATCATAAAAGTTTTTATAGGCCATTTTCTTAAACAAAAATTTCTCTGTAACATTTTGTGTGGTTTCATTGCAAAGCCTTCAAGTTTTCATTATCCATTCCCAGGTCTGTATGGTCTGATTACAGGAGACAATTTGATTAATGCGTTTTCACTTTGTCTATCTGGGCAGGCACTACTTTGAGAATACATTAGCTTTGTCAAGCACAGTAAGAGAAAACAGTAATATGCAAACATTTAGTGTTGCAGAATAAGAGAGGTTAACTGCAGCAGCTTCTAAGAAACATCATTTAAGGGACAGCAGAAAATGACATAGGATTTGTTATTGTTGAAAAGAAAGTATGAGGTTTCAGTTTTAGAGGTGGAAATGGTGAGTTTAATATGCCACTGACTCTAGAATACTTTCTTTGGGGATTTATGTCAATGCAGGAAATGAAAGAGAACACAGTAATTAGTTTGGGGATGTCTGATAGAGATGGTATACTTTAAAATCTTACAATTATCTTTTAAATTTATAGGCACATCTTTAATATTATTTTCACCAAATTTGAGTACTTTTTACTTACCTTTACAAGAATTTGACATTTTAAAGACAAAACTTATCATATGCAGTGTATACATTTTATGTGCTAAATAATTTCTGTAAATCTGTACATTCATCCACGATCCAAGAATGGGGTTATGCAAGCACAATTCTGAGCGCTTGTGAGTATACTCCAAGAAGAGTCCTGTGGCCTCGACTATTTCAAACACAGAATTTTTCTAGGGATGTGTTTCTGTGCCCCTCTCAGGCATGATGGATGGAGTGAGTTACTGCAGACAGATCATCACAACCAGCCAGCAATACTTGTCCTCACACCTCTGCGGAAAAGTGTGCTTTTGCCAACTGAAGTTTGTCTTAGTGGTTGGATTCTCTACTCACATGAATTTTCCTAACACTGTGCAGCATAAATGGTTTAATGCTCTGAATAAATCTGGCTATTCCGCGGGAATTTAGTCTGTACCATTTTTAGGTTCCAGTCTCACAGCTTCACACAGCCAACTAAAGCAATAAAAAGTCTACAAAATCTAAGCAAAAGACAATCATTGCATCATGTTGTTGTCAATTAAGTGAAATAGTATGTATGAAGTACTTATGACAGTGATTTACACACACTGAAACATTTTGCAAATATTTATTTCAGTTATGATTATTATTATGAGGGGCATACTGCTTTTGGTGATTCTTAGTCTCATTAATAAAACACTTTAAGAGTAGACTCAAATAGAATTTCAAAGTCAATTTTATTAACACTTAAAGTGAAAACACAACAGGGAGGGCAAGTTGTGGATCTAAGCAGCTGCCCGGAACTGGAGAATGGAGAACAGAAGGAAACACAAAAATGCTATACACTTGAGTTCAGTCAGCATGGAGGTCAGCAACAGGACAGAAATCAGCCACAAGGTGGAGACGGGAAACATTAAATAAAGATAAACATCCAAAATGTAAGTGGAAGCATGCCTGGAAAAGAAATATAAAGATGGAATGAAATAATTCAGAGAAATAGGCAGACTTATGAAGTGGCATAGCTATATTGTGAAAGAAATGCTTTAGCAGGTAGAAAGGCTAGAAGAGAAAACTCATTATCTCATTAATGGTATAATTATTCCATTATATACTTAGTATGATTTGAGGATAATTTACTTAGATACAGCCCCTTGGTGGAATGACTGACCTGACCCAACTGGAATTTAGATTTCCATTCAGGCCAATGATTCTATTCTCTTAGTCAGAAAGAGTGTGATAAGCCTTTATTGCTATTCTTACATTAATATACCTTGATACCTCATCTCCTGACACTGGACACACAATTAGGGTTATAAGGCAATATTAATAAATTCTACTCTTAAATGATCTAGAAAATAAAATACAATGGTTCTTTTTTTCTACTGTAAAAGGATTATAGTTCCAGCTTAAAGGTTGCAGCCTTAGTTGGTTTATTGGTTGGAGAGATGGTGCAGTCAGTAAAATCTTACCACATAAGCCTTAGTCATAAGTTTGGAGCTAAAGAATTTACAGCACAATGCTGTAATGTATATCTGTAATATCTTTTTTGGGGGTGGATGGGTTTAAAGACTGGATTTCTCTATGTAACAGTCCTAGCTGTCCTGGAACTAACTCTGTAGACCATGTTGACCCCAAACTCACAGAGATCCACCTGCCTCTGAGTGCTGGGATTAAAGGCATGTGCCACTACCACCCAACTATCTGTAATCTTATCAAGATTTTAAAGGTCTATTGCTATTTTCTCAAATGCAGTATGAAGAAGTAAACAGTAAACAACTCAGTCTCAAACAAGACAGAAAATGAGGATTAATATCTGAGGCGGTTGTTTGACCCACAGTCAAAATGTGTCATGTACATTTACACACAGACACACACACATACACACACACACACACACACACACACACCACATACAAACAAAAGACATAGGAGAGAGAGAGAGAGAAAATAAAAAAGAAGGGGTATTTTAAAAAGCATAGTTGTTTTAATGGTAGAATATTGTTATCATCCAAAATCTCATCCACTTACAAACCCAATAATGGAAGTGAATGCAAGTAAAATTAATGAAAAATTAGACTAAACATTTGAAAGAGACTAAGAATGTACATATGTGAAGATTTTGAGGGAAGAAAGAGAAAAAGAAAATTATGTAATTGTATTATTTTGGACTCCTCTCTCTCCTAAATATTATAGCTTTCTGTTTTGTGTTTTTGTGGGATTACTGAGTATGATAACAAGTAGGTCTCTGTATTTATACCTGTCTCTTTTGCTCTTCCTTTGCTTTTCCTTCTATTTGTTTTGTCCTATCCTGACATATTGTTATTTTAACCCCTTAAAAGTCTGTTATTTATTTATTTTATAAATATTTATTTTAATTTTTCAAGAAAGGGATTCTCTGAGAACCTGTCCTGGTACTCACTCTGTAGATCAGGCTGGTCTCAAACACACAGAGATCTGCCTATCTCTGATTCTCAAGTGCTAGGACTAAAGGCATGTGCCACTACCACCCAGCTTGCTTATTTTCTAATGAGAAACTGAAAGCAGTGGCTCTGAATGGGAAGGGAGGTGGGAAGAAACTGGGGTTAGGGGGAGGTGTAGTGATTTCTTTTACTGTTCATTGTATTGTAAACTCATTGTATATAAAACTTGGAGACAAATATAAGATAAGAACCAGAGACAATCACCACCACTGCAACATACCTACCACCTTTTGCCTCCAGGCTCAATAAGAGCACACACAAACTTTTGGCTCATCTCCCCTTCTTCAGGGCCCAGTCTTTTTGACCCTGGTGTAAATCCACATACCTACGAACACCTAATTTGTGGGGGAAAAAAAGCCAAACTAATACAATGGAAAAAAGGAAAGCATCTTCAACAAATGGTGCTGGCGCAACTGGATATTCACATGTGGAAGAATGCAAATAGATCTATATCTATCACCCTGTACAAAACTCAAGTTTAAGTGGATCAAAAACTTCAAAATAAATTCCATCACGTTGAATCTGATAGAAGAGAAAAAAATAACCTTGAATGCATTGGCACAGGAGACAATAGAAGAAAATAAAACAAATTTGACTTGCTGGAAAAAACCCACAAACTTGTCTAAGTAAGATTAAAGAATGTTACAATTTTACATAGAGATTTTATGCATTTATTCATGTTTTACCATGATGTATTTCACAATGATAACTACAGCAAAGAACTAAAACACAGGATTTCAAATTTGTCATTGACCTCTAGGAAGAATGAGATTCACTCTACTAACAGTGAAAACCCTTTACTTCTTTGTAGGCAGAGACTGTTCATTCATTTCCTGGTCGCCAAGACCTGAAATAATCACTCAGAAACTATATTAATTAAAACACTGCTTGACCTTTTAGCTTATGCATATTTCTATTATTTCATATTTTACCACAAGGATGATGGTTTACCGAAAATGTTTTGGGGAAGTTTCTGTCTTCTAGAGTGGGTACATGGCATCCCTCTGACACTGCCTACTCTTTTTGCCTCTATATACTTGGAATTCTTGCCTTGCCCTATTCTGTGCTGAAATAGGCCCAAAGCAGATTATTTATTAACCAATAGCATTCACAGCATACAGAGGAAAATCCCACATCATCTCATCTTTTCTGTCTAAATAAATAGGAATGTTGTTTTATATTTAACATAGTAAAATTACATATAACAAAAAAGTTATGTTATAATATTTATATCTATTTTATCTACTATCATAACTAAGGAAAGCTATAATTATAGCTATCTATGCTTCAACTCCATCAAAGATTTCAGAAGGATATAGTATTACTTAAATAAACAGGAAGAACATTGCAAGCAACTTCCAAAACTCTATAATTGACAGAGATATCTCACTACCTGGACAGTCACCCACATTTCTTCTGTAACATTGGGGTATCCAGCTTCAGTATAGAGGCCCATAGTATCTGGCATACTTTTACATAAAGCAGGAAATTTCAAAGACAGTTTCACCATTTTGGTAATATTTTTGGCACTTTCTTCTGTGTCCTATAGAATGCCTGGCAGACTCATGAAGCCGGAACCCTGAAGGACTGTCTCACCTTCTTTAGGCAACTTTAACAGTCATTTTTTTTCTGTAAATCCTGCATGTCCAGTTCATACAGAAATATCTTTCTGTATTTAGCTCATTTACATTAAAAAATAATGTATATAATCCAAACTCTTTGTATATATTCCATCTTTATGTGGTTTATTTTTTAATACTTATTTATTTTATTATGTATACAATATTCTATCTGTGTGTATGTTTGCATGCCAGAAGAGGGCACCAGACCTCATTACAGATGGTTGTGAGCCACCATGTGGTTGCTGGGAATTGAACTCAGGACCTTTGGAAGAGCAGGCAATGCTCTTAACCTCTGAGTCATCTCTCCAGCCCCCTTTATGTGGTTTATTATTCTTTACTCCTTTAATCTATGATGGTATTATGTCTCTTTACAGACTTCATTTTATTTTTAAAGCCATTTACTTCTTTTTATAACTGTCTATATTCTTATTCTTGTCTCTCCCAAGCCTATGTACATTCATACAACACTGTGATCCATTTTGAGTTTTTTTTTCATCTGAATCTGCCTTTATTGCATAACTGTAATCCTTTTCTGACCAGAACTACTTCTTAAAACACTAACCAGAGTGGTTAGGATTAAGGCTGCTTTGCCTTTTGGCTCTGCCCAGTCCAACATGGCAGAGGTCTGTTTAGTGTCAGCTCTGTGAGCCATGCTCATTCCAACTTTCAGGCACACAATGGGTCCAGGTTGTCATTAAGCAAGTTGTAGTACTCTGCTCACAAACCCCATTCAAATGTTCCATAGCTGGACCTCCCAAAATTGTCAGAGCCATTCATGCTGGTAAACTTGGAAACCTTCATTTTTTAAAGAAGCTGCATGTTTTTTACTATGCTTCTCTAAAGGAGCCACTGTGCCCCTGCTTGTTGTGAACTCATCCAGAAAATAATGCAGCTAACAGGTATCTGTGCTAAACTCTGGTGTGTGTGTGTGAAGAATTCTATTTCAAGCTTTCTCAGGTTTTATTTGGATATAGTTACCCATGTTGGTGCCAATTCTGTAGGGGGAGGCAGATTGTTTGTTTCCCAACAACCCAGACATGAAATAATCACTCAGAAAGTATATTAATTACAACACTATTTGGTCAATTAGCTTATGTATATTTCTGAGTAGCTCATATCTTAAATTAACCCATTTCTATTATTTTATATTTTACCATGAGGATCATGGTTTACTGTCAACGTTTCGGCATGTCTGTCTCCTATGGTGGCTACATGGTGCCTCTCTGATTGCAACTACTCTCTGTTCCTCTACCTTCTTGGAATTCCTGCTTTGTCCTGTTCTGTGCTACAATAGGCCCAAATGAGCTTCTTTATTAACCATTGGTAGTCATATCATACAAAGAAGAATCCCACATTAATTCTTAATAATATTATTTTGTTTCTATCCAGATAATGTAGAACTTCCCTATAACTTGAGAAATGTAGTAATTTCAAGGTCAACTGAGCCTCACAGTAAAATTCCATCTCAAAAGATAAAGAGAAGAGAATATGCCATAATGGTAGATCCTTCAGTTTGATTCAGATCCATAAAAAACTGTTAGCAGATAGATAGATAGATAGATAGATAGATAGATAGATAGATAGATAGATTCATTGGTTTTACTAAAGACACATGTGACTCTTCAAATCATTCTAATTTGAAACATTGTCATCTTTCTGAAGGAATGCTCACTCACAAGGAATCAATACCACTTATAATACACAAATTTATTTTTAATCACTAAGAACTTCTATTTCTAACACAGGTGTAAACATAGTAATCATTTCAAAAATAAATATCTAAGTCATAATAGAATGAAGATAATTTTTTAAGTAGAAATTAGTGTGTAGGAAGCTGAAAAAAGCCTTAAAATGTAATAGCATAAATTCAGAACATAATGGCAGATGCATAAATGTTGGCTGAATCAAGCCCATAGGAGGCTGGAGTGGTCAAAGTTTCTGCCAAAATGATAACAATTAGAAAAAGGTGCAAAATTCAAAAACAGTAATGTCACAAAGCCCGCAAAAAAATATTCCCAGCCAAGATGGCACTGAAGGGGTGCAAGAAAGGAGGAGACTTGACTTATTTACAAAAAGAAAATGATTGGAGTTAAAGAGGTGGTAAGATGATATAAAATCCCTGATGCCCTTGTGGTATCCATTAGGGGCTATAGGAGCCGCATCTCATGCAGACATGACTGCTGATGTGATTGGTAAATTCACGTTCTGCTTCTTCTGGGATTTGTGGATATGTGCTCTGTAAGTTGCATGTAGTAAGGAAATAGATGAATTCCTCCTGGACTCAACTCCCTGCTGTGTCTGATTGTCTCCAGGACTTGGGGAGACTGGGTAGCAAGCTATGCAGTTCTCCTCCTCAGCCAGCCAGTCACAGGCGGCTGGCTCAATATTTCAGTTGGGTCTACAGAGTGACCCTGCACATAAATATCAAAGTATCAAGTTCATAATGTTATCAAAGGGAAAAGAAGTATATAATGAGAAAAAGACAGCTGAGATCCAGAGGTATATACTTTTAGAGAGTCACATAATAAATGTGACTAAATTTATGGATCTGTCAAATCTATCAGATTTGACATTGAGATTTCTGTTGTTCTCAGTATGAATAATTACCTGAGGATACATAATATATGGTATTAGAAGAAAGATTGCAAAAGCCAATATTCGTTTTCACTTTGTTTATATGAAACAGAATACAAGCATCTATACTAGGTGGCACATAATAGTCTATAACTCCAGTTCTAGGGCATATGACATTCTTTTTTGTCCTCCATAGACACCTATATTTACATCCACATATCAACAGACATAAATACACACTATTAAAAATAAGGAAAACATAGATGGATGAGATGGAAAATATTCAACAAATTATATAGCAATAGATGACAAAACTGAGGTAACAAAAAAGTGCTAAGAAATTAGTGATATAAGCTTGTGTTAAAATCTCAGGAAGATCCACATGTCAGAAAACTATGCTTGGCAATTGTCCCCTTTACAGACTAAGAGTATGGTCGGAGGAGCTGCCAGAAACTGAACATCTTTGTCCCAGATCACAAGAGTCAAAAACATCTCATGGATTATCTCAGAATGATTTGTTGGGTGAAGATATTTGTGCCTGAGTAAAATCTGATGCAATTCATGAAAGATCTCAGTCTCTTGAGATATTTTTATCTGCAGGATTTCTATCCATATGATCAACAGGACAAAAGAATGGCAAAAAGAAGACAGGTACACTAATCTGATGAAATATATATTACTTTTTATAAAAAGCAAAGGATGCTCCCAAGTGAACAGATGGTGGAAACAGCTTAGAGGGCCACACAATATTACTTCTTGGACCTGAAATAGAATTCTAAAGCTCAACTTTTTTCACAACTGCATTTCAGAAATGTTTCAATATGTGACTCTTCTTTATACCCATTCCTCTTTTTGAACCCAGCTCTTCAAAGATGCTCTTCAGTCTTCACTTTACATTTAATTGGGAATGTAGAGAGTTAGTAATTTGTCTCAGTTTCACAGATTCACAAATGGGAAAATGTTTTTGCTCATGAGCAGCAGTGTCTAATGTAATGCACTTAGAAATATCATCCCTTCATTCTCGAGACACGGTTGATGTAATTGAGGAGACTGAGCAGATACTGAGGATTTTAGAAAACTAAGGAATAAGAAACATATTTTGCTTTGGGAACAAATAAAAAATACAATAACACTGGGACTAGAGGATGGACTCAGCTGTAGTCCAAATTTTAAACTATTTTCTATGCTTCTCCTCTACAGTATTCTCCTCCTACATGACACTTAGTTTTAGGAATATGGAAACTCTGACTTTTGTGGTTTTAGACTATTCTGTTATATACTCTGGAAAGTAATAAAGCTGGTTTTTTTCCAGCTGTGCTGAAGCAGACCATTGGGCAAACCATAAACTTCTGTGCTGCACCTGCCATTCTTCACACTATCCAGGCCACTGTCATCTTCATTTGCCCCAGGAGGCTGCTTATATGGCAGTTCTGGCTGCCACAACACATGCAGTTGTCTAGCTGCTACTCTGGGAATTGTGTCCAGTGAAATAACATGGCAATTACACTATGATATCCATTGCTTTCCCTAGTCACCATAGCTACAGGTTCCCTAAAGGATAGTAAAATCCCTGTTCTTTAAGCATGGTTCCTCTGTCAGTTCAGTCAGCATTTGAGAAACAGCACTGACTAAAGAAGATCATTCATTTGAGGGATGCAGAGGACATCGACATTCAGTACTAACTCTCTTAACTCTTTCTGCATTCAAGTTTTTTTGGTTGTATGATTAGAAATTAATCTCTTTCCCTCTCTTGTTGTGGAATCCTGTATGCTATGTATATGTATTGCTCTCATTGGTTGGAAAATAAAGTTTCTTCGGCCAACGGTAAGGCAGGATAGAGCAAATCAGGAAATCCAAGCTGAGATACAGGGGAAGATAGGTGGAGTTTCAGACAAGCCAACAGCTACAGAAGGAGAATGATGCCAGACCACTGGTAAGCCACAGACCACATGGTAATACATAGCTGAATTAAGATGTAAGAGCTAGCTAATAATAAGCCTGAGCAATCAGCCAAACATTTATAATTAATATTAAGCCTCTGAGTAGTTATTCAGGAATTGGCAGTGGGAGAGAATCCTCAGATTATATATACTCTCTCTTTATCCTTCTCTTCCTCTATCCCTCTTTGTTTCTCCTTAAAAAATCAAATAAATGCATATACAGAGAAAGAATTCCATACTTAAATATCATTTTAAAGATATTTCACCATACAGTAACAGTAGACACAAAGATTCTCTTGTAAATAAAAAATAATTTAGTTAAAATGCCTCAATACTATGAGATATTGATAACATGCCATGATTCTCCAGAGGTTTCTAATAGTCATCAGAGGAGAGAATATAAGCATCTTACACTGACAGTCTTACACTGACACTCCTATGTGCTTGTGATTTCATCTTGCTATGAGGTTGTGCGAATGGGTGATATTTGTGGGAATCAGTTAAAAATAACTGTACAGACAATAACATAACACAAAAACCTAAGCTAAATTGCTGTTTTCAGAGGTTTCTGTCCTGCCTGTTCCCGGCAATTGTTAAGTCCCAAAGAAATCACCCAGAGGTCTACATTAATCATAAACTAATTGGCCCGTTAGCTCAGGATTCTTATTAATTCTTATAACTTATATTAGCCCATTATTCTTATTTGTGTTAGCCACATATCTCAGTGCCTTATTCAGCAGGGCAGTCACATCTTGTGTCTTCTGTGGCTGGGGTCACACTACCAATCAGGAGTTCTTTCTTCCCAGAATTCTCCTGTTCTCATTGATCCACCTGTACTCCCTGACTGATTGTCCCACCTATACTTCCTGCCTGGTTACTGTCCAATCATCATTCATTTAAAATATAATTGACAGAATATAAACCATTGTCCTACACCAGAATACTGAGATGGATCACATGCAGTGTGCCATGCCAATTGACAGCCATGATTTCTTTGTGATAATATTTTTCCTCAGATATACCCCAGATAAAATTACTCACTTTAAAAATTTTTTTTAATAAAATAATAGCTATTTGAGGTAAACAAAAGTGAATAAATGTAGAAAATAATTAACTTGAAAGGACACAATACAATAGACTCAGATTCCAGAATGTGGAGTAATAGTAGAATAAGATTTTAATATATAAAGCATTGTAGGAATCTTGAACTAAATAAATGTAGAATTCTGGAAAAGTCATTGATTTAGCTGGAATATATCCAGATAATAAATTCTTAGTTAAGTTTTAAGCATCCAAACCACATATTTTAGTAAAGGAAGTAGATATAATGAAGAAGCTGAATAATGAGATAAATTATAGACATGAAACATTAAAAAATAAAGAGAACTTTTCTGAGCAAAATGCAAGAAAAATATCAAAAACAGCATAATTAGAACACCAATAATATCTATATTTGAAATTTCCTTAGGATAACAATTCCCAAAATACCTACTAAAATGAATAGACGTTGATTTAAATGAAAGAAAATGATAATAATAGAATGCTATGCAGAAAAGAATTGCAGAATTGAGGATTCTTAAATAATTTTGAAGATTGTGGATATATAAAATCATCTGCATATATGCATATATATAATATAGAGAAAAATGCATTTTATTCTTCAAAGTTTTACAATAAGTAATAAATTTAGAAATGCCTGATTTCTGTGGAGAAATTACCTATTTTCAGAAAATTTTGTGGGGGCATTGGGAATTTACTGGTTAATACTGATACACTGAGTGACCATGAGAAATTCAATGAAAACAGATGAGCTAGGTAAATTTTGTCAGCTTGACGGACACAGAGTCATCTGGGAGTAGGGGGCTTCAGTTGAGACAATGCTTCCACCAGATCACTAGTAAACAAGCCTGTGAAGTCCCTCTAAGGATCAAAGACTGATGTGGAAGAGCTCAGCCTACTATGGGTGCTGTTACTCAGAGCAGGAGGTCCTGGGTTGTTCCAGAAATGATCCTGAGTAAGCCATAAGAGGATGGCACTAAAAGCCTCTGCTTTTAGTGCCAGCCTCCAGGTTGTTGCCTTGAGTTTCTACCCTGACCTTCTTTCGTGATAGACTGTGATAGGGTTATATAAACCCTTTCTTCTTCAGTTACTTTTGGTCATGATGTTTACCACAGTAATAAAAAACAAACTAGAACAACTCACATGAGAAATATCTAAAAACAAACAGTACATTATCCAGTTGTGATCATAGAAAGTGGTATTTTTGATCATTTTAGCTGATCATAGTGTTTAACTGCTTGGAATCATTTTTGTTTTGATTTAGTATACATGAAAATTGAAATTCAGAACCCTGAATGCAGCTATATAACATGACTTTTCTAATTTTTTCAATTATCTCCATTCCCCCATAAATGTCACCTTCTTTGTCTTGTCCTCACAAATCTTAGGCTCATTTCTGTTAAGTAAAATGACTCGCTCATGCCGCTGCAAACATGTTCTGTTTTGCTTTACTGTCCCAAAATATTTTGAAATTTTTGTGTTACCATCTCTATGAGACAATTACATAATTTAGTCATCTATCTCCAGTTTTTGCCTTTCCACTTCTAAGAGAAACTTAAATATTTCTTCAATCCCTGGCACATGAATGACTGACCTGAATTTAACGTCACTACCACACACCTCATGCGGGGCTGTATCACTGTATCCTGTCACGCCATGTTTCTGCTAGCGTGTTCATGTCTTCCTCACCTGCATTTGACCATACCTTTACCTTTTTCCTCTTAAAAGTATTCCTTCAGAGTGTATAAAAGTTTTCTGCCCCTCATGGCCTTTATTCACATTTTATTTAGAAAATACATGCCTTTTGACAAGGGAATGTCACCTTTTTTCCTTAATGTCCTATGTCTCCTGGATCTGAAACTATCTCTATAGTAACAAATCAGATAATACAGATGTAGGAAGTTCCTCATTCTAGACTCCGTTTCTTTTCCGCTTCCCAAATCTTTTATATTTAGAATCATGTATCTAAACCCCACAATTATCAGAGAGTAAATCAGCAATAGATACTTGTCTAACACATGTAAAACTGTGAGTTTGGTCTCCAGCATTGCCCCTAAAAATGATATTAATCTCATGCTGTATTGTAATGTGTACAATATTGTATTTTCATAAAGATACATAAGTCTTGATTTTAGTCAAGTTAGGTTTCTAATATTATATGATACATTTTTGAAAGACTAAAATCTCTGTTGCAAATCCATTCATTAGAGTTTATCAAAAGCTTCAGTTTTACCAGTACAAATGACAAACTTGAAAATATTAGTTATTCCTTTTTTACTTCTGATCCTCACACTCCATTAGCTTCTCTCTCTCTCTCTCTCTCTCTCTCTCTCTCTCTCTCTCTCTCTCTCTTTCTCTCTCTCTCCCTCCCTCCTTTCTCTGTGTTGAGAACAATAGAAGAAAAAGAGAAATTTAGTTCCAATAGTTGTGGGGACAGGAGGGTCCAATGTCAAGGCACCAGCACATTCGGTATCTCCTTACACCCATTTTCTTTAGCAATGGGTTATCTCCTCTCTGTAACATAGCAAAGTAGTGAAGACTCACTAGCTCCCCATGGCTTTGGGTAGAGCCTGCCTAAGCTAAACACCTTACAAAGCACACCACTGCCTAACACACAAGATTTCAGATCGTAATATAGATTCCAGAAGTAACTCTTATTCTCTGTTCTTAGTTCTTTTTTCTTTTGCATACTTTCTTTAGTATGTGCAAATTATTAACTATCTTTCCTAGTTTTGAAATAGATATTGCTTTTTTCTTATGATTCTATTGTATTTCTAATGT
This sequence comes from Myodes glareolus, assembly GCF_982192425.1. NCBI lineage: Eukaryota > Metazoa > Chordata > Mammalia > Rodentia > Cricetidae > Myodes > Myodes glareolus. The sequence continues at coordinate 16,256,026 of NC_142043.1, read as the reverse complement.
CGTTTCACTTGTATTATGAATCTTTTTCTGTGTGCAGACAACTCGTAACTCTACTTTTCTGTCTTAGACTTTCTTCTAAGCTTAGACTCTTAGTTGGTAACGTTCATTTGTCAAACTTCACATTTGTGAACTTTGGTGTCCTTAATGGACATCACAAATTCACTCTCTTCTTAACACTCCCATCTCAGAACGTATCATGTGAGATGTGGATTTTCTGTAATAGGTGAAGATCCTCACAGAGCTGCTCATACCTGTCTGTTTTCACTGCTGATACTCTAATGTGACTCTCCTTGTTTAGTCTCTTCACTTCTCACACACATGCCATGGGTCACCAGATCTAATTTTCACTCATCCAGTGCTTTGTCTAAATGGAATTCAGGAGGAATTAGTCATCTTAGTCATCTTCCCATAATAATGCAAAGGTGTTTATATAATCTATTGTGTTCAGTCACAGCTGTATGGCCTGTTGTGCTCACTGTAAATCTATGTATGTGACTTTGTCATAAATTTCACTTTTGACTTCTTTCTTCCATTAGTATAGGCCACAGGATACTCTGTATGCTCCTCACTGTATCAAGTTGGCTACAGCATGGAAGACTTTATAATGATTTGAGGTTTTATCTAGCTTATGGTTCTGGCAGAGAGGGTTTTCAAAAAATAGCCCCAACATCTTCTTAGTGTATGGTCAGGACTGTCTTACTGCATGATGTACAGTGGAGAATATCACAGTGTGACATAAAGCAATAATATTTGCTAACATCTTTCCTCTACTCTTGGCAAGGTCACTAATAAAGCCAAATAAAGGCCACCTTTGTAGTAACCCCATACAGGCCCATTTATCACTTAGATATCTCTCCTGTAACTATTGTTGCTGTGAATCTGGAGATTGTTTCTACAATGTGAATATTAATGGTTCTCTTCAAACCACAGTAATTAATCCCACTTAATGGGTTCTCAATGATTTGAGAATGAAGATCAAAACTATAAAATTTGTATTTCTCAAACTTTGATAAAATATGGTAACAAAATAGCTATGTAATAAGTCTTGAGGATTCTGGGGGAAATGATGACGGTGATGGTATATAGTGTGATTATCAATGAATACTTTCATAAAAACAGATAGGCATGAAGTTCCACACAGACCATCAAGGCTAAAATTATATCACTATATCTCAAAAGTTTCTTCATTGCACCTATGATATCTGAGCTTATGCAAGAAAAATTAGATAAGCCAGTGCCACATTTAAGTGAAGAAACAGAAAAACCCCAAGTTGAGTAACTACCTCTGAGTGGTTACTCCTAGTAGTGTCAATAACAAAATCTATCAAAATGACAGGCACAAAGCTTTGACATTTGAGCCTGGCACTGCAGAGTACAATCACAGAAAGGCATTTGACAAGGTACAGGAAATAATGTTGCAAGAACTCAGTAAAGACAAAGACGGGTGCTTTCAAAAAGTCAATATCTCTCTCTCTTTGTGTGTGTGTGTGTATGTGTGTGTGTGTGTGTGTGTGTGTGTGTGTGTGCGTGTTTTCTGGTTTTGTGAGTGTTCTCTACAGTAGCAGATAGATTTATGTGAAGTTAGAAAATCTGCCTTAAACATACACACACATAGAAAAATTGTCTATAATTAGTATCAAATAAATACAGCAAAAATAGCAAGATAAAAACAGTATTATAATTTTCAGAAAAAATCAAAAGCATTTAGAAAAAACCTGTTGCATGTTTCTTTCATAAGAAACTGACATTTTCCAATAATAATCCCAAAATACCAAACATAATAGGAAAGAGGAAAGATATAGAATATATCCTTTAAGTCTTTTAGAACCATGGAATTGTGTCTCTTGCCAGACAACATGACTCTACAAGAAGGATGTTACTGCAAACTTGAAGGAGATACACACTGTTCAGAAAGAAATACGCACAAATGTCACATGTGTGATATGTGCACACTATGCTGTTGGAATTGCCAGAGACACAGTGGAGAATAAAGATTCTTGCTAAGATAATGGATTTGTGTGCTCATCATATATGTAACTAAGAGCTGGGCTAATTTCCTAAAGTCAGAGGAAAAAGAAGCCACAGAGAAAGTTCTCCAGTTTCAGCTGAGACACCAACCTGTTCTGCCCAAAAGGGGAGCTCTTGTGAGAACAGGGAGAAGAGGCTTGTGTGTTCCCTCACAGTACACAAAGAAAATAGGAAAACAAAAACAAAACACCTAGGGACTGTCAGAAAAAGCCTGATAACTGAAAATATCTTAACTCTCAGAAATAAGTTAAAAATAAAAGAGCATACACAAAAAGTATGTATAAGCATGAATAAAGGAGATAAAAATCTTATAGGAAACTGGAGGTCAAGAAGATAAAAAAATTCATTATCCTGTATACTCATTTATAAAATAAAAATAAAGAGTTTTTGAATACGAAAAATACAAACAATAGTGTGGGAATTATAAGAATGTTTAAGGAGAAAAGACAAAACACAACTTAGAAAGATAATGAGAAATGAAGATTATTATTCCTAGACTATTTGGGGTTATTGAAATGAAAAATAACATAGAACTCCACAGAGTATATTTTATCCCTAAGACATGCCAGGATGCTCAACAAAGACAGTCTTGTAAAATGACTGCCCTCTTTGCTTTAGTGCTTCGGGGTGGCCGAGTGAGGCAAGGTCTCACAGTGTTGCCCAGGCTGTGCTTGCTTGTCTTGTGACCCTTGCTTGACTCAGCTTCACCATTTGGGGGACTTAAGTATGTAACATACACTTGAATAAATAAATAGATTTTAAAGAAACAAAACTCAATTGTTCATACAGGGATAAATGAAAAGTAATTTCTAAGGATATCCAGGGTTCAGTACAGCTTGACTCAGGAGTAAGGTCTCCATTTGAAGATTACTAAGTTGAAGGGCGTCCCTGGTGTGATTTCACAGACTGGATTTTTCTGTTTGCAGGAAGACTTTTTATGGCTCTCTTAGCTGATACACATTGAGGAAACCAGGCATCCTGGTCTGATGACTTCTGTCGTGAGGAACCCAGGGAAGCCTGAGCAGAAGTGAGTTAAACTGCCGTCCTTTCTCAAGCCACAGCAAATTGAATTCTGCCAACAATTGTGTGAATTTGGAAATGAATTAACCCTAGCTTTTGGCAAAGGAGAGGTCTGTGGTGGCCTTAATTTTTCTTATACTATGACAGGAGATTCCATATATATGTCCCTAATACCTAACATAAGGGCCATAAGTATTTGTGACATAAATGAAGAGGGTAGTGTCTGCTTTGGAAATGTATACAATGAGACAGATATTTGACTTGATACAGAGCTAGTGTTATATTTAATACAGCTTTAGTTCTGAAAAAAGAATTCAATAAATCTAGTTTGCTAAGAGTTAACTATCGTATGTCACAGGTCAGATTTAGATTTTGTACTATTTTTAATATCATTATTATTATATTGATGATTGCCCAAGGAGCAGGGCTATCTGGTGAGAGGTTAATTGCCTAATTATGCATTCCTTTCAGGTTTGTGGAGCATGTAATATCTCTCAGTATGGAGCCATTTCTAATTATAGACCCTTGAATACAAGAATATAGGATGAGATGATTGACGACTCATCAATGGGAAAAGTCAGAGGATGAGATAAGAAGTTAAGTGATGAACATCACTAACAGACATCCAGGTGCACACAGGGCAGCAACATACTGATAGCCAATCATAAGGGACCAGAAAACAATGTGCTGAGACAGTATAACCACACAGTATTTTCAGCAACTTTTCCTTATGAGAATTACAAGTATATTTCATTTTGCTACCATTTTTTCCCTTATCTAGATTCAGCAATGACTAAAGATGAACCTTTCCACTGTCACCAAAAGGTCTTTGAAAATAAGGGTGATAGAAATGTTTGGTTTATTACATCGCATATGAGAATTGCATTGGCTATGACCAACAAACCTTTTTCAAAAAGGTTTATGGTAATTCAAACATTTAAAGGTACACATATCTTTATTCATTTGGCACAACTAAAATTTAATATTCTAAAATGTTCTTATTATATTTATGGAAACAGATTATTGGTTTTAAAATATCAAGAAAGAGAAAATGTGAATGTTTATAATTGCATAAACCTCAAAGTGTAAATGTTTTTATATCAACCATAATAAATATATGATTATACAAATGATTAAATGGATTTATCATACCATGAGTATGAAGATAGGTATTTGAATTCTTGCTTTCCTGTTTATATTTTATACCTATTATTTGTCAACTAATTCTAAAGAACAACTTAAAAATCACTGATTCCCCAATTCCAGAGAGTCAAAATTAAATATGAGATATTATTCCTTTTTTACAGTTTAAAACATGTCTTTCTTCTCTTTTTCAATGAAATTCTCTGTGTAATTGATGTGGTTTGATCTTAGGGAAAGGGAAAATCTTGTCACTTCATATGTTCCTCAAATTGAACATGATTTTCATTTTTCTATGTGCTGACTATCCTGTTCTCCTAAGAACAATGAAGAAGGCATCTCAAATATGGTTCTGCACAGGAATAAGACAGGTGACTAAGACATTCACAAAATTTAACTTGTCTTTTCTTGTTAAACTTTATCATGAGGGCTGATGTAAGTGGGCCTTCTATCATGTGTTATTTTCATTGGTTAATAAAGAGACTGCCTTGGCCCTCTGATAGGACAGAAAATTAGGTAGGCAGAGTAAACAGATCAGAATGCTGGGAAGAGGACAATGAGGCAGACACCATGGAGACAGCCACCAGGTCAGACATGCTGAATCTTTCCTGGTAAGTCACCACCTTGTGGTCCTACACAGATTATTAGAAATGGGTTAAACAAGATGTGAGAGTTAGCCAGTAACTAACTCTCTAGAGATAATGGGTCAAGCAGTGTTTAAATGAATACAATATGTGTGTTGTTATTTCCGGGGCTAAGCTAGCCATGCGGGGGCCGGGTGGGATGAAAAGCAGGCCTGCCCACAGCTCCTCACTATAGAGGGCCACAGTGTGAGCAGGGATGATTTCTTAAAAGAAAATCTTGTTTTGACGGGTAGATGGATATCTTCTCTTCTTCTCCAAGGACGTATGTGTGTGTGCGCGCACATTTGTATGTGTGTGTGTGTGTGTGTGTGTGTGTGTGTGTGTGTGTGTGTGTTTGTATGTGCATGTGTGTGAGTGTGCAAGTATGTGTGACTATGTGAGTGTGTACTTGACTAAGTATGTGCATGTATGTGCACATGTGTATGACTATGTGTGTGTTTGAGTAGTGTGTTTACCTAACTCTAACCTTCCTCTTATCAGTTCATTTAGAGTCTCCCTATATAATCCTTTGAAATGTCCTGGTTTTAGGAGTCAGGATTTTAATACTGGAAACATGGCAGGATCATAATCCAGCACATAACAACCCAAAGGATTTATCTTTCTATAACAAAATCATTTAGAATGATAGAGCTCACAAGTAGTGATTCCATTACCTTGGAGCTGGCCTCTAATGGTAGAATTACCTCTTCTTGACACAACGTTGGAGATTTTTTGAAGAATTTCTTTGAGCTCAGTCATAGGGTGGTTTTGATTATCCTGTATATCAGTTCTAGGAAGCCTTAGTTGTCCTGCATAGTAATCAAAATGTACCTGAGTATCTAGAATATATTATAATACACTGATATCCAGACTCCATTGCTAATTTAAAAAAGTGTCATGAGATCTGGTGGTAGCAATGTGGACACAGATGTGAAATTGCATCATTTCAATACCACATAAATATGTGATTCATTTTTTCCAATGAATGTTCAGTTCTGATGAACGCAGCTGTTTATTTCTGCACTTTCATAGGAATAAATGCCTGATAGACTCATGGAGTAAAATAAGAGGATTTGACTAAATGGATATCATGATTAATATATTGCATTAAATGTACATTATTATTTGGATTTGAATTCCTAGCCAATGAAGAATCCATTTTTCAAAAAAAATTCTGAATAAAAATTTGTTTAGGAACCAACAACTGTCTGACTACAGTTAATCAGCTATGCAGCAGTACATAGAGGTTCAGTTCAAAAGCAAGAATGGTTTAATTGTATTTCCACATCTGCTATTCACCTTAAAACTCTTAAAAGCAATGTTGATGTCAGAGATTTTCTTTGATATACAAACTCCTTCTTGATGACTAATAATATTTTTAACACAGGAAAATGTTTGCTTTCTTTACCGTATATTTTCACTTTTTCTCCTCTGAAAAGTTACAGGTTCTCCCTGAACAGAGATATACCAGTGTTATTTTGTTCTAAATATTAATTTACTTTGCTATTCACATTGCTGATTGTAAGCTTGCCCCCGCGTTACAAATATGTGAGTGTTCTTAGAGATTATACATTTAAATGAGGTCAAGGTTCAAGAAGGAAAGAATTAGTATCCTTTTCTTTTAAAATCTGCTTTCTGTATCCCTGTTTCAGTACCAGGTTGGCATAATCCACAACCGTTTTACTACATGACTACAAAGAATGCTTTTACTCTACTTCCCTGATGAAGTTATATAAAATAGAGACTGGAGGACTGAAGAGGTAACTCAGCAGTTAAGACTGCTTGTTGTTCTTACAGCGGAACCAGAGTCAGTCCCAAGCACTCAAACTGAACTGCACATAATTTCCTGCAAATGCAGTTCTGAGGAACTAAAGACCTTCTTCTGGCCTCTATGAACAACAGCATAAATGTAGTACACACACACACACACACACATATATATACTATATACTATATATATATACACACACACACTAAGGTATATACCCACAGAAACACACACACATATATGTGTATATATAATAAATTAATATTATAGACATTAAAAATATATAAAATAAAATGAGACTGTGGGAGATTTAATTTAAAAGAAATTTAAAAGAGATACTATAATTCAGTAGAATGTGACATTCCAATTGGGAATTTAATATGACAGCACAACTTCCAGTCTTGTGAGAGAAGATTCCACTTTGGAGAGATTGATAAAGGAAGTTGCTCATTAAAGAATAAAGCTGAAAATAGCTTTACTTAATGACCACTCTACTTGTACTACAAACTAGTTCCACAGCGTGATTTAAATCCTGATTCTCAAATTACAGTATCTAACATTGTGTAAGCTCAGCCTATTGTAATTTTTCAGTACTTTATTGTTTGCAGGGCTTTGCAGTTTATAAATAACTTTCATGCATTGGCACAGGAGACCGCTTTATAAATATAACCCCAGCAGCACAGACACTGAGAGAAACAATTAATAAATGGAACTCCTAAAACTGAAAAGCTTCTGTAAAGCAAACGACAGCCTACAGAATAGAAAAAGATCTTCACCAAACCCACATCAGACAAAGGTCTGATCTCTAAAATACACAAACAACTCAAGAAATTGATCATCAAAAGAATAAAAAATCCAATAAAGAAAATGAAGTACAGACCTCAAAAGGGAACTCCCAACAAAGGAATCTAAAATGGCTGAAAAATACTTGAGAAAATGTTAAACATCCTTAGTCATCAGAGAAATGCAAATCAAAATAACTCTGAGAGTCCATCTTACACCTGTAAGAATGGCCAAGACCAGAAACATGATGACAACTTATGCTGGAGAGGTTGTGGGGTAGAGGGAACACTTCTGCATTACTGCTGAGAATGCAAGCTGGCACAGTCACTTTGGATGTCAGTGTGACAATTTCTCAGAAAATTAGGAAACAACCTTCCTCAAGACCCAGTAATACCACTTTTGAGTATATATCCAAAGAATGCTCAATCGTGCCACAAAGACATGTGTTCAACTATGTTCATAGCAGCTTTGTTTGTCATAGCCAGAACGTGAAACAACCTAAATGCCTTTTCACAAAAGAATGGATAAGGAAAATGTGAAACATTTACACAATGAAGTACTACACAGCAGAAAAAAAAAATAATGACATCTTGAATTTTGCAGGCAAATAGATGGAGCTAGAAAACATCATTTTGAGTGAGGTAGCTCAGACCCAGAAAGACAAATATCATCATCTACTCACTCATAAGTGGTTTTTAAACATAAAGAAAAGAAAACCAGCCTACAAATCATAATCCCAGAGAACCTAGAAAGCAATGAGGACCGTTATAGAGAAATACTTAAATCTAATCTACATAGGAAGTACAAAAAGACAAGATCTGCTGAATAAATTGGAAGCATGGGGACCTAGGAGAGGGTTGAAAGCAAGGGGAGAGGTAGAGAAGGGAACAGAGAAAAATGTAGAGCTCAATAAAAATCAATAATAAATAAATAATTTTCACATTATATTCTCTATACAATAGATATTAAGTATTCAACATGATCTGTGGAAGAAGTAAAGAATGTGTTTTATTTGAATTATTTTATTATTATTATTATTATTATTATTATTATTAATTGTCTATCTAAGATACTTGTGAATGCATACCCATGTGTGCTATAGTAGACTTGCAGATTAAGGAGTCACTTTCAGGAATCAGTTCTGTCTTCCTATTGTGGGGTCTGGGGAATCAAGTTCAGGCAGTTAGACTTGTGTGATAAATGATTTTATCAACTGAGCCATTTCACAGTGGCTCAGGAGAAATATTAAAGTTAACTTTCACTTAGAACAGCAATGATCAAGGGGCACATGGCTTGAAGAAAATTTCATATAAATAAACAAATAGGAGATCTAAGCCATTTTCCTAAGAACTTTAAGAACTTCCACTCCATTCAGAACCAATACTTTTGTTGTCATCTACAGCCCTATAATATGTTGCTAGATCCCTTAGACTGATTCAGCTGGAAGGTCCGTTATTGCACACAGATGTGTGCAGCGACAGCTTCGGAGTCATGGGGGAGTAAACAGCTTCATATTCTGAGTCACCAAGATTGAATCTAAGTGAATTTTGGATCTTGTTTTTCTTTCCCTCTCTTGTGCTCGTAAGATAGATATTAAAGGAGTAAGATTTGTTTTATAGTTTTGCCTTTTCCAGACAAATCAATAAAGTTAATAGAAATCGAATTCAGTTTCTCCATAAAGATTTAACCCTCAGTGAAATTGGTTCCATTTTTAAGATCTTCACGTCGTTATCCACTCTCAGGAAAACCACTTAATCAATAAGTGTCTGTTGAATTGAACATCAGGTATTTGCAGAGAATTCTGCTGCAATTGGGGGTACTTTGCTGAGTGTAGAGCAGTGTTTGTATGCAATGACTTATCCTCTGGTGGCTGTGGAACTAAAGACAAGGAGTATTAAACTCCCTAAGACGAATACCATTTTGGTGGGCATCTCACACTACAGCAAATTTCCTAAAATCCGATGAAAGAGTGACAAACAAGTACAATTTAGAATTCAGGAATCTTTGTGATTAGCCTTATGATAGGTTAATATGGTTTTTAGTAACTTATCATATTTCTTTCTTACAATTTTTAGTTTAAAAATCTTTTCAAACAATTTCTTTATTTTTTTGAAAGTAATTTTATTAAATTATAAAAGTTCCCATTTCCGCCCCTCCTCCCACCACCCTCCCACTCCCCCCACTCCCTCTCCTTCTTCCTCTCCATCCCTAAGAGCAGTCAGGGTTTCCTGCCCTGTGGGAAGTTCAAGTTCCTCCCCCCTCCCTCCAGGTCCAGGAAGGTGAGTGTCCAGACAGACTGGATCTGCAAAATCCAGTATATGCAGAGGAAACAAGTACCAGTGTCACTGTCAATGGCTTTACAGAAAGGCTCCGGGCCAGCCACATTCAGAGAATCCGGCCACATTCAGAGAATCTGGTTGGATCGCGTCCTCATTCAGTCCCAGTCCAACTGGCCTTGGTAAACTCTCATTAGATCCGTCCCCTTGTATCAGTGGGTGATCGCATCCCTTGCAGTCCTTATTTCCTTTTTTCATTTTCTTCATCCTTCTGCTCCTCATTTGGACCTTGGGGGGCTCAGTCCGGTGCTCCAATGTGAGTCTCCATCTGTATCACCATCCATCGTCGGATGAAGGTTCTCTCTGGTCTTGCCTTCTTTGCTCACGTTCTCTTTCCTTCTGCTTCTCGTTTGGACCTAGGGAGTTAAGTCCATTGTTCCGATGTGGGTCTCTGTCTCTATCTCCATCCATCGCCAGATGAAGGCTCTATGGTGATAAGCAAAATATTCATCAGTATGGTTATGGGCCAAGGCCGTTTCAGGCACCCTCTCTTCTGTCCAGAGAACAATCTGGGGATCTCTCCTTGGACCTGGGATCCCATTTATAATCAAGTCTCCTCTAAACCCTAAAATGACTCCCTTAGTTGAAATATATTCTTCCCTGATCCCATAACCATCCTTCCTCCCTCTCCCACATCCCAGTCCACCTAGCTTTCCCCATTCCTCCCCTACTCCCTTCTCTCTAACCCTCTCCCCTTCCAACAACCCTCCCACCCCCCCATGCACCCGAGGTTACCTGGGACTCTTGTCTATTTCCAATCTCCAGGCGGATAGCTACATGATTTTCATCAGGTTCACCTTCTTATTTAGCTTCTCTAGGATCACGAATAATAGGCTCAAAGACCTTTAATTACGGTTAGAATCCACATATGAGTGAATACATACCATATTCCTCTTTTTGGGTCTGGCTTACCTCACTCAGTAAAGCGTTTTCTATTTCGATCCATTTGCATGCAAAATTCAAGATGTCATTGCTTTTTGCCGCTGAGTAAAACTCTAATGTGTATATGTTCCACACCTCTTTTAATCATTCTTCTATTGAGGGGCACCTAGGTTGTTTCCAGGTTCTGGCTATTACAAATAGTGTTGCTATGAATATAGTTGAACAAATTGTAACTACTCACATATTTGTCTGGTTAGTTTGGAGGCTTAATGTTCTTAAATTTTCCCCTTTGTTCTTTTCATTACTTCCTTTCAGAACTTGCGAAGCCAAAAGTAACACGATTAGACTATTTTGCAGCTGCCATCCCTTTCTCATCTCTCACTCTCCCCCCTCTCTCTCTCTTTCTCTCTCTTCCTTTCCTCCTGTCTTCCTTTCTTCCCTTATTTATTTTCCAGCACCTCATACTAGTCAGTCCACTGCATTTTACAAAGTAAGTTCTTGAAGGATCATGTGAATTTAAATTTTCTGAATTATCCAATGATGAAGTTTGAACACAAACTACATGACAGGTTTTAGTTCACAAGGCTCCTGATCGATACATACAATACAATAAGAAATTCACACAGTTTAAGAAGCTTAAAAACAAATTATTTTATATATACTGTTTTTTTTTTATAGAAATGGTAGCCAAAACTAAGTACTATTTTTCAGTGATGATGTACTGGAATCTGTGTTTGCTTTTATCTTACCACAGAATTTTGCTGGGAAAAAAAACCACAAGGCAGCTTTTAAAAAGTAATTTTAAAATTTTAAAATTACCACCTTTAGTTTTTCTTTAATGTTAGAGAATAATCAAGAAGTAAAAAGCATGTGTTGGTTTGAATAAGAATCCCCCACCCCAAAGGCTGATATATTTGGATATTTGGTCACCAAGGGTGGATCTGTTGGAAAAGATGACAAGGATTAAGAGTTGGGGCTATGTAGGAGTAGAATTAGCCTTATTGGAGGAAGTTTGTCACTAGCTGTAGGCTTTGAGATTTCAAAGCCTCTGCCAGACCAAGTGTCACTTGTGGATCAGGATATAACTCTCAGTTACTGTTCCAGTGCCCCGAAGGCTGCCATGTTCTTTGCCACGCTGGTGATGGGCAAATTTCAGAATCTGTAAGCAAGCCCCAATTAATTGCTTTCTTTTATGAAAGTTACCTTGGTTATGATGTCTCTTCACAGTGATAGAACAGTGGCTAAGTTAAAAGTTTCATTAGTATATCTTTTCTTTCCCTCTTCTAACTCCCTAGGTGCTCTGATGATCCCTAACTTGTCATCCCCACTGATAATAAGATTGATCCTCTCTTCTCTAGCCTTTGCTAGCTTCTGTCTCTTACTCCTCCACATGCCTATTAGCTTTTCTCTAACTCAACCAATTATTACACAATGTAAGGGAAAGAGTGGGTAGAAGTTATTTGTTCAAATTTTTTGCTATATTCCTGCCTATAAACTTCATAAACTTATTTAATCCTAAAAATCAACCCTGATATATGCAGTTTTATGACAATTTTAGAAATTTGAAAAGCTAAATTCAATGAAATTAAAACTGTCATCCCAGCTATCATGTGTTAAATGTCAAGGCTAATGGGAAAATTATGATTTTAACTGAGGACTCTTTGATGTCAGAACTTCTCTTAACTCTACCTTGTCTTGCTTGGGTTCACTCTTCAGTGCATAGTGGAGCTAATTGATTTAGAGTGTCGTTCACTAATTCTTCATGAAAAACATATTGATTTGTATATGTAATTTATATTTATATATATATATGTATATATATATGTATATATATATATAGTATAGTTAATTAGTTAGTTAGTTAGTTAAGTTTCTTTGATCTTAAATACTTTCCAAATGTATGGCTTGGATGTCTTGTGTGTTTGAATACTTGATACCCAGCTGATGGCATTGTATATGAAGGTTATAAAACTGAAAGGAAGTGGGGAATTATTGGAGGAAGTATATTAGTGGGGCATAAACATTGAGATTTATAATCTATCACATTTCCTGTATATTTTCTCCTTGACTATGGATACAGTGTGACCACATGACTCCCACACCTGCTATTGTGCCTTCAAGACATAATATAGGCCACTGTAGTACAGGACAAAATCAATTCTTCCCTACTTAAGTTGATTCTGGACAAGTATTTGGTAACAATGATGTTGAAAATAAATAATGAACCAACTATTTACTGACTTTTTTTAGAGACTTTGTAGACATAAATTGTGTTAATGCGATTTTCAAGGGCATCTGGCTGTGTGACATTTGTCTTTAGATTTCTATGGATTTTCTTTTCTCTGTAAAATTAAAGTTTCAGATAGAAAAAAAATGGTGTGTTGTAGCAGCAGGATGCTTGCTGGATCCTACCTGCTTAGCCCCGAAATAATCACACAGAAACTATAATATTTAAATCACTGCTTGGTTCATTAGCTATAGCTTCTTATTAGCTAACTCATACATTTTAATTTCATTCATTTCTTTTAATCTGTGCATGAGGTCATGGCCTACCAGCAAAGTTTCAGCACATCTGTCTCTGTCAGTGGCTCCATGGCTTCTCTCTGATTCTGCCCTTCTTCCTCCCAGTGTTCAGCTTAATTTTTCCTGCTTAGCTAAGTTTTGTAATCCCAAAGCAGTCTCTTTATTCATTAATGGTAATCACAACATGCAGAAGGAAAACTTACATCAGTGTGTTCATGCTTTTTTCATTAGATTTTTAAAAAATACCAATCCAAGTTTCCACTCCTTCCCCTCTTCCCATTCCCTCCACATACCCTTCCACACACTCCCAATCTTCAGAGAGGGTAAGGCACATTGCTTTGTAGAAGGTCCAAGGCCCTCCCTACTATATATAGGCTGATAAATACATTAAAAGAGAATGGAATCCCAAAATACCAGTACAAGTAATAAGGATAAATCCTGGTGCCACTGCCGGTGGCCCCTCATTCTGCCCAATCACACAACTGTCAACCACATTAAGAGGGACAAATTTGGTTCTATGCTTGTTTCTTCCCAGTCTGGCTGCAGTTGGTGAGCTCCTATTAGCTAAGAAAGACTGTTTAAGTGGGTGAACCCATCATAGTTTAGACCTCTTTGCTCATATTCTCATTCCTCCCACTCTTCAACCAGGCTTTGGGAGGTCAGTTCAGTGCTCCAATGTGTGTCTCTGCCTCTGTTCCCATCAGTTGCTTGATAAAGGTTTGGTGTAGGAAGTCCTTCTGTCTATGTGTTGTTTTCATTGATTGAATAAAGAAACTACCTTGGCCTTTTGATAGGGGAGAACTTAGGTAGGCAGAGAAGACAGAACTGAATTCTGGGAGAAAGAAAACAGAGACAGATGAGAGAGCCATTTTCTGCTCTTGATTAAGGTATTGTGATTATGTAGTTCATTTAAAAATGTAACGTATAATTAAGAAATACAGGTTGTTAATGGATAATAATCGATAATAGTCAAGTTTGTAGTAACGTTAGTTAGATTTTCTAGATGTGCATAGATATATTTCAAATGGATAGACATTCTTCATATCTTTTAAAGATTACAGGAAATGGCATTTAAAATATTTTAGTAACTTAGGACTTTTTATGACAATGAGACACATCTGCTCCTGGCAGCACCAAGCTGCTTTGAGAGGAAGATGGGCATCAAAGAGCCTTCTTAGCCATTTGGGCAAGAAACTGCTCTTGCCTTGACTGCTTCACAGGACATGAAAAACCCACAGAGAAATGACTGCTAAACTTGCCAAAAGGTGAGATGATCCTTTGGGGTTCCTATTTCATGAAAGAGTCTGTGAGACATTCTGCAGACACAGAAGAAAGTGACTGAGCTGTCTTTAAAATTTCCTGCTTTATGGAAATGTCTGCTGAATACTATGGGCCTGTAGGCTAAAGATGGATGCCCCAATGGCACAGAAGAACTTTGGGTAAATGTCCAGGCAGAGAGATGTCTCTGTCAATTCTAGAATTTTGGAAGTTGTTTATAATGCACTTCCTATTTACTTAGGTAAAGTCTTTAATAGAGTTAAAGAATAGATAGTTATAGTTATAGTTTTCCTTTGTTATTATGAAATACAAAATAGATATAAATAACTGTAATTCTTGCTTAATAACTGTTTTGTTATATGTAATTTACTATGTTAAAGTTAAAGCCTTCCTTTTTGTTTAAAAAGAAAAGGGGAAATGGTATAGGAGTTCCTTCTGTCTATGTGTTGCTTTCAATGGTTGAATAAAGAAACTGCCTTGGCATTTTGATAGGACAGAACATAGGTAGGCAGAGAAGACAGAACTGAATTCTGGGAGAAAGAAAGCAGAGTCAGAGGAGAGAGCTGCCATGGAGACACCAGGTCAAACATGCTAAATCTTTCCCAGTAAGCCACAAACCTCGTGGTGAATACAAATTATTAGAAATGGGATAAATAAGATGTGAGAGTTAGCCAATACGAGTCTAGAGATAATGGGTCAGGTAGTGATTTAATTAATACAATTTCTGTGTGGTTATTTTGGGTGTAAGCTAGCTAGGAGGCCAGGACAAAACAAAGAGACCCCTGCACCCCATGCAACAAAGGATTTATGGTGATATTTAAGATAGTTGTCAGTCTCACTACAGGGCAAATCAAGATCAGGTGCCCTCTCCTCTATTGCTTAGGATCTTAGCTAGAGTCAGCCTTGTGAATTCCTGGGAATTTCTCTAGAGCTAGGTTTCTGCTAAGCCTATAATGGTTCCCTCAATCAAGATATCTCTCTCCTTGTTCTCATCTCTGTCCTTTCTCCATCTCAACTATCCCATTCTTTAATGTTCTCCTCCCCTTCCCTTATCCCCTCCTGTTCCCCTTCCATTTTCCCCTCCCCCCCACCCCTATGTTGCCAATTTTGTCAGGTGAGCTTGTGTATTTTGACTTTCCAGGTAGATCTATATATGTTTTCCTTAGGGTTCACCTTGTTACTTAGCTTCTCTAGGATCATGAACAATAGGCTCAATGCCCTTTGTTTATAACTACTATCCACTTATGAGTGACCACATACCATATTAATTTTTTTGAGTCTGGGTTATCTCACTCAGGATAGTGTTTTCTAATTCCATCCATTTGCATGCTAAATTCAAGATGTCATTGTTTTTTTTTTTTAACCACTGAGTAGTAATCTAATGTGTAATTGTGCCATATTTCCTTTATCCATTCTTTGGTTGAGGGGTACCTAGGTTGTTTCCAGGTTCTGGCTATTACAAATGCTATAAACATAGTTGAACAAGTGCCTTTGTAGTGTGATAAAACATCTTTGGGTATATGACCAAGAGTGGTATTGCTGTTTCCTAAGGTAGGTTGATTGCCAATTTTCTAAGACACTGCCATACTGATTTCCAGAGTGGTTGTAGAAGTTTGCATTCCCACTGGCAATGGATGAGTGTTCTCCTTACTCCACATCCTCTTCAGCACAAGCTATTATTGGTGTTTTTGTTCTGAGCCAATCTGACACGTGTAAGATGGTATCTCAAAGTTCTTTTGATCAGCATTTCCCTGATGGTTAAGGATGTTAAACATTTCCTTAAGCATCTTCTGGCTATTTGAGATTCTTCTGTTGAGAATTCTGTTTAGTTCTGTACCCCATTTTTTAATTGGGTTATTAAGAATTTTAATGTCTAATTTCTGGATGTCAATATGTAGAGAAATGAAAATGGATTCTTATCTATCACCATGCACAAAACCCAAGTCCAAATGGGTTAAAGACCTCAATATATATCTGACCACACTGAACCTGATAAAAGAGAAAGTGGAAAGTAGTTTTCAATGCATGGGAACGGGAGACCACTTTCTAAATATAACACTAGTAGCTAAGACACTGAGAGCAACAATTGATAAATGGGACCTCCTAAAACTGAGAAGCTTCTGTAAAGCAAAGGAAACAGTAAATGAAAGAAAAAATCAGCCTCATGAGTGGGAAAAGACCTTCACCAACCCCACATGGGACAAAGGCATATTTTTATTTTAAAGAGAGCATGGAGTATATATGGGAGCGTTCGGAGGGAGGATAGGGAAGGAAGAAATTTTGTAATGATGCTATAATTTCAAAAATAAAAAAAATTAAAACAATTTTGTATTAAAACACCTACTTATAAAAGCTATTTGAAGGCAAAATTAGATACTTTTGCCATACTAAAGGTCTAAACCTAAATATTTCTATAATTACTGGAGATGATAAAGTGATATAGTGATTTTTAAAGAAATTTAATTAAGATGAAAAATCTTATGACATTATTTGAAGTCTATGAACATGAAAATTGGTATGCTGGTTAAAAATAATGAGATTTTCATCAAATAACATAACCCTTCTGATCTTTACTTACATTGTAATATCTATCAATATTTCTTTTGTTTTCTATCTCCATTTGTAAAATAGATCCTTCTCTCATATATTACATCTCAATGACAGTTGCTCCTGCCCCTACTCCTCCTGTTCTCCACAACATCCCCCTTTCCTAGATACAATCCCCCACCTTTACTCATCAGAAAAGAGCAGGCATCCAAGAGAACACAGCCAAATGGAATAAAACAAGATACAATAAGACAAGGTCAAAGCTCTCATATGGAGACTGGACAAGGCAACCCTATAGGAGAAAAGTGTTCCAAGAGCACACAAAAGAGTCAAAGACAAACCAGATCCCACTGTTAGCAGTCCCACAAAACTACCAAGCTAATAATAATAATATATACACAGAGGACCTGTTGCAAACCCATGCAAGCCCTGGGCTTGCTGTTTAAATCGCCATGAATCCATATGAGCCCTGCTTAGCTGATGTGGTGCATCAATCAAATCTTTTTGTAAATGGATAACAGTCCATTGCAATGATGAACATTTGCACTTTTCTCATTAATGCACTGTTGCACAATTTGGTCCTTTTGTTTTTATTGTTGAAAATATAAAGATATAAACACTTGTACACACGTATTCATTTAAATACACTTCATTTATGAAAAATTACTTATCGACAGACATATTCTCAGAAACATAAAACATGCAAGTAGCAAATTCAAACTGGGGAATTATTTCTTAGGGATTATAGGGTTTCTTTCTACAGTAATAAGAATATTTTGAAATTGGACAAAAATTCAAATTGTATAACATTGTGAATTCTATGGAAGCCTATACTTTTAAATGGTTATTTGCCAATTTTATGTCACATAAACGGCACAATATTTAAAAGCCGGGCAGTGATAGTGCATGCCTTTAATCCCAGCACTTGGGAGGCAGAGGCAGGTGGATCTCTGTGAGTTTGAGGCCAGCCTGGTCTACATAGTGAGTTACAGGACAGACTCCAAATTTACAGAGAAACCCTTGGCTAGAAATTTGTTTAAACAACAAAATGGTATGTTTCATAATAAATTAGAAAGCTATCAAATTTTAGAAAGTCTTTCAAATTTTCTTAAAGCAAATTAATTTTAATATAAACCTTTACAAATCATCCATTATACACCATCCTTTTGTTTTCCATCTACATCCTTGCTGCCTTACAGCCATATTAAAGTGACTTTACAAGTTTTATGCCAAAAGTTATACTATTAAACTGAAATTTTCTTGTGAAATCAAAGCTACTATGCAGTATGTACTAACAGTTCATTTACCCTGTCCAATTGTGAGAGTCCCCACTTGATGCTAAAACTCATCGAACAGGAAATTCAACTCTAATCCTATATAAGTAATTAACTGTACTTAAATAAAAAGAAAGAAGGGCACAGAGATGGGTGAATATGGAATGGAGTGTGGATCTGAGCAGGGATACGATCAAAGCACAATGCATGAAATATACTACAATACAAGTGTTTTAAAAGAATAAGTGAATAAATATAAATGCCAGTTACATGCAGTTAAGGGATAATAGCCTTGAAGGAACATCGTACACAGAATTCATCTTTTGCTCATTATAAATCTATTTAAAATTAGAATTCTTAATTGACAGAGGTGAATTAATGGCAAGTATTAATGAGGCAGTAATTGAAATTTGTATTAGAAGCTGAACTGGAGTGTGCAAAGATAATATGTCTCTATTCTAAACTCAATAAGTGTGAAAATAATGGGTGAGGTTCAGGGCAATGTGGTTCGATGACTCAGCATGTTGAGAAATGTATGCAAAATTAATGACACAAGTCACCTGAGCAGAGCAGAATTGATTACTCTGCTGGCATGCTGGCATCCAAGAGGAAAGAAAGGGCAAACAGCCTTGAGTTTTGCATGCTGATTCCTGCTCCAGAGGCAGCATCAGGATCCACCAGGAACACTGGAGAAGGATGCAAAATAAAACAAGCATCAGTCATTATAGTGGAACATGTTTCTTGACAGAGAAATAAGAGGCAAGGTAGGCTTCAAGTCAGGCTGTTGTGGAAGCAGCAGCATGGCAGAAGGGCATGGGAGAGACAGAAACAGGGAAGAGGGGAAAGAAAATGGCTATGAAGGGAAAACGTTTGAAACAAGTTTTATTTAGGACATCTTGAAGTTTCTACACCCTTTATCATCTCCACTTAGGTTATGTTTTATGTGTGGGTCATTCTTAGTGATATACAGCACAGCCAACCACTATGGGTTTATCAAATCATTTTGTAATTTCATGTTGGCATCTGACTTCTATGTGAAAGATAAATTTTAAAATCAAGGAGTTACAGGAGAAACATGATCAAAGAAAGCAAAGACTATTTTTACCTCACTATTGGTGACTTATTTTTAAACTAACTGACATTAACTTAAATATTGCTATGGGATTCCCCTCTGCATGCTGTGAATATGTTTATTATCATTGTGCAGCTCATTTAAAAATCTCATGCATATTTTCAAAATACAGATTAATAGATAGTCATTTATAATAGTCAAGCTTGTACTCATGTTTTCTAGATGTACAGAGATATAGTTTGGATGTAGTCTTCAAACCTTTCAAAGAATAGCAGAATATGGCATTTAAAATGTTTTAAGAACTTAAAACTTTTCTTGACAGTCAGTTACATCTGCTCCTGGCATCACTAATACACTTCAAGAGGATGATGGGCATCAAAGAGGCTCCTTATGGTGTTTGTTAACCATTTGAGTAAGAAACTTCTCTTCCCTGAACTGCTTGATGGTATATTGTATGAGTTGAACACGCAGGACCCACAGAAAAATGACTGCTAAAGTTGCTTTAAGAAGGTAAGACAGTCCTTCAGGTTTCTGCTTCGTGAAAGAGTCTGCCAGACATTCTGCAGAAAACAGAAGAAAGTGGCTGACAAACTGCCAAAATATGTGGAACTGTCTTTGAAATTTCCTGCTTCATGGAAAAGCTTGTAGGCTGATGACGGGTTCCCCAGTGTTACAGAAGAACTTTGGGTGACTGTAGATGGAATCAAATTGTCTCTGTCACTTCTAGAGTTTTGGAAGTTGCTTATAATGCTCTTCCTGTTTACTTAAGTAATGTATCATTCTAGAGTGTTTGATGGAGTTGAAAAAAGATAGCTATCATTATAAAAGTTAAAATGTATATAATACTTTAGACTCACATAGATACAACGGATGATTAAATATTTTCCTTAATTGCCAAATGCAAATTGAAAAAATATTGTAACTATAATTCTTGCTCAATAACTGTTTTATAATGTGTAATTTTACTATGTTAAAACTAAAATCTTATTTTTTATTTAGACAGAAAAGGAGAGGTGATGTGGGATTCCCCTCTATATTTTGTGAATATGGTTTGTTTTTTTTATCATTGGTTAATAAAGAAGCTGATTTCACCTGTGGAAGGGCAGAATAGATCTAGGTGTGAAAACTAAACTGAATGTTGGGAGAAATAAGGTGAAATCAGAGAGATACCATGTAGTTGCTGAAGAAGACAGAGTACCCAGAACCCTACTGGCAAACCATGAGCCTTGTGGAAAGATATAAAACAGTAGTAATGGGTTAAATTTAAGATGTAAGAGTTAGTTAATAAGAATCCTAAGTTAATAGGCCAAGCAGTGTTTTAATTAATATAGTTTCTGTGTGATTATTTTGGGTCTGGTTGGCCAAGAAATAAGCAAGCAGCCCCCACCTGCAAAACATATTTTACTATCACTCAGAGATGTTAGTAACCTAATCCAGTCCATGACTTAACAAATGTTAACAAAAGGTTTCTTTTAATTCCAACAGTAAGAATAAGACCACAACCACAATTTGAACCAAATTTGAAGCAAGCCTGATTTTTCTTTATTTAGGATGCCCCCAAGAGCTGGGCAGTGATAGCGTTTTAAGTCAGGTTAATGAGAAGAGCCCCAAATTCATTTCTTGAGCCCCCTTTAAAGAGGAAAGTCAACAGTAGTTTTACAGAAGGGAGACAATGAAGCAATACGGAAATGCAGAAAGAATCTTAAAAATCACCATGTGTTTACCATGTGATTAGGAAGCATCAGGGAGAGTAGGGTGTTCTCAAAAACAGGCAAGGTCATGGTTTGGGAAACATCAGGTTCTAGGAAACAGAGAGCAACTCAATAAATAGAAACTTATTTTTAGCCAGACAACATAACAGCTCTTGCCTTCAAAATGGAATCAGGCAGGCTCCTCGTTCCCCCCTTTGACTCATGTTTTCCTGTCAAATCTTTGATAGGGGAACGTTTCAAAAAATGTCATCAAGCAGCAATAATTCTAGAATTGTTTATAGAATAGGTGATCAAGCTAGTGATACATTAGAGGTCACAAGGACCAATTAGAGTAACTTGTAGAAATAATATTAGAGTGCCATTGAAAGGATAGGACCATCTTAGCCCTATTGGCCAGTCCAAATTTAATTGAGAAATTTTGTCTATTCTTCTATGTAGATCATCAATTTGGCTGTCAATAACATGAGAGAAATCAGAGTTATTAAAACAACACACATTTCGATAAATTGCTGACAACCAATATTATATTTAAGTAACAGGTAATCTATAGTAGCTCTGTTTTGAAGAAAAGCTAATCTCAATTCTCCCATTGCTTTATTAGTTTCTTCTAATGTTTTGCTGTAATATTAGTACATTTTACAAGCTATTTTAGAACCTCTCTTTAGTCTCACAGCAGGTCCTGGGGTTGGGCACAGGAAGGCTGTAGTAGCAGAAACTGCAGTGGGATCTAAAAGATGTGAGGAGTCATCACAATACTCAGGAAGAGCTCTTGTAGTTCTACTAACAAAATGGAAAGCTGTGCAGAGTAAAATGGGTATAACATACCTTTTCCTACATCTTTTAATCCTGCTGGGAATGCAGAACATGTATTATTTTCAACAGAAAAAATGTCCATCCTAAGGGCAGTTGTTTACCAAGGGGGAGAGTGTGATAAGAAGTAGAATTACAATAAGAAGGGACACTTGTACAAAGAAAATATTGGCAGTGGAATAAAAAGATTTTATCAAAATGAACATCAGCTGCAACTTTTGAAATATTAGCGGTGGCAAAATTCATTTTGTTCCATTTGATTTTTGTATAATTTTCATAAGAAACCCCTATTCCATACAAATTTCTTTCTTAAGAACCTAGGAATAGAGGAATATTCTCTGACAAAGAAGTTTTCTCCTTGGCTTTTTAGTGCTAGATGGACCCAGAGATTATATTCACATTACTAGTTACAGACAGGTTTACTCTGGGTACTTTAAATTCAATTGCATTGATTAATGACTCCTTCCTCCCACTTCTTATTTTAGCACACTTATAATTTCCATTATCAGAACCCCTTAAAGAATATTTGATTATGCTGAAGTTGGTGCTATTAAGTAAGGGTTGGTCAGTTAGATTGTTCCATCCCAAGTATCCTCCATTCATCTGGCTAACGACTATTTGTTCCCCTGGTGGATAAAGGCAATCCTTTGCATGAAGACACTATCAGAGTGTTTCCTACGCTAGGGGAGCCATTTATCTCCCCTGTAAAGATACATTTAGGTTCTGTTTGCATGGGTTGAAAATAAAACAACAAAACTGTTATCCGTACGACAATCATCATGCAAATTTCAACAGCAAGAATACAATGTTAGATGGTGAAGCCTCAGAAATTTTAATTTTTTAATGGTTCTTTTTCAGTCACTTTCTACCTCTGGGGGCTGGGTTCCTCTTCTGTTGGTTTCTCAGGTGCCTTCTGGAGATGTGAGGGATGAATCCAGGAAGAAATATTAGCAACATTAACAGTAGTAGGTGTCCAAAGATCCATTTTGTAAGGAAGTTTCCTCCTAGGTTCTAGCTAGTCAATTTTGAAGTGGTTGACTAATACAGCATCTCTAGGCCAGAAGGGGTGATCGAGTGGATGGTTCACAACAGGTGAAGCAGCCTGGACCTGAAGGAGAATCTTTTCTAAAGTTATTGTCATCATTTTAAGAACTCAGAGATTGGAGTGGGGCAATCTGACAACAGTACCCTAGTGATTATGTAGGTGGTTGACCATAGACTATTTCATATGGGTTGAGCATTTCTTTATAAGAGTGACATTGAACTCAGAGAAGGGCAGAAGGCAAGAGGTCAACACAGCAGCCAGTTTCAAGAGGATATTTAGTAAAATTATCCTTCTTTTTATTCTCTCTACTTTTCCTGATCTCTGAGAATGATGCATACAATGAAGTTTCCAATTTATATTAAGAGCCTTAGAGAGCAATTGAGATAACTTCGTTATCAAGTTTGGACGATTGTCAGACCCTAGAGGTATGGGGAGGCCAAATCTGGGAATAATTTCCATTATTCATTTCTTGGCTTGCAGTTGGGCTGTTTTTGTTCAGGATACAAAGACCTCTACTCAGCCTGTGATGGTATCCAGAAAGACCAGCATATATTTGCAGCCTACAGTCCTGACTCGACTTCAGTGAAGTCCGTTTCCCTAAACTCACCAGGTACGATACCTTGATTCTGTTGGCTTGGGAGAAGCATGTCCTTCTTTGCATTTACCTAGGCATAAGTCAGGCAGTGATCTGAAGTTCTCTGAAGTTTTCTTCAGTGTTTAGGTGGCCAGACATGAGTGAAGATGAGTTCTAATATGTTCAGTGACAAGTGTGTGGCATGATATAAGGCAGTTAGTCAGTTTTAGCTCAGTACCTTCGGCATGCAGATTCTTACATCAGGCAAGATCTACCATCCGTTGAGGCTCTCCTGAGCCCCCAAATCAGAAGATGATTTGGTCTCTCCTGGACCATACTTAGAAACATCTTCATCGAAGCAGAGTTGGAGCCCAGGGACAGCAGATTGTTCCAGGGCAGTCTCGGGTTTGAGTTCCCTAAAAGCAGCCCCATTAGCAATTTGGGGGCTTTTGTCTTTTTGGTGTCCTAGTTCAGGAATAATGGCCAGTTTAGTTGGTAGCCAGGTGACCTCTATCAACTGGAAAATTTTACATTTATTTTTAGTAATCTCTTCCTCATAAGTTACTCTGCCTGTATATCTGTCTATTAACATGAACTGTGGCAAAAAATATATCAGTTGTCTGCATAGATGTCCACATTTTTTCTTTCATCCCATCTTAAACTTTGTATCAGAGCAATTATTTCTGCTCTCTGGGTGGATGTGCCCCTGGGAAAGGCTTGTGACCAGATGACCGCCTTCTGGCCTGTAAACACCACTGCCCCTGCATACATGGCTCCTTTTTGAATGAAGTTGCTGCTATCCATACAAAGATTTTCATCCATGGTAGTGGGAGAATACCTGTCAGGTCAGGTCACATACCTTGGATGACTTTCAGCATCTCTAAGAATTCATGGATGGGTTCCCAAGTATCATCATGAAGCATCAAAGTGACAGGATTAAATGTCAAGGATTTATCAGAAGTCAGTTTGTCCTTATCTAAAAGAAAGACTTGGTACTGGTCAGATAGGCATTAAACATTCACTGGTTGGTGGCATCTCTTACCAGGACTTCCACAGCATGTGGAACTGTTTCGGTTAGAATCCATACCTACATGAGCTTGTCAGTTTCTTTTACAAGAATTTCAGAGTGCAATGACTCTTAAACAAAAGGGGCATTCAGAGGCTACAGGCTCAGTCTCTTTGAGATGTAAGCTATCAGACTTTCCCAGGGATCCAGGGTCTGAGTCAGGACTCCCTTGGCAATGCCCTTTCTTTCATGGACATAAAGATAAAAGAGCTTGGATATATCATGGAGAGTCAATGCTGGGTCCTATACCAGGGCCTCTTTAAAGTTTTTAAAAGCCGGTTCCTTAGTCCATTCATGTTCCTCAGTCAGTTCTCAAAGCAGGGTGACCCCAATTGCAGCAGAGTACAAGAGTTTGGCAACTTCAGCAAACCCAGATATCCAACTGTCCACAAATTCTCAGAAATTTTCTAACTTGTTTCTCGGTGATTGGAGTTGGGGTTTGCATTATTGACGCTATGGAGGCCTGGACAACAGTCTCTCTTAGCTCATATCCCAAATGAGTAACCTGAGGTGAGCAAAAGTGGACTTTCTTTTTAGAAATTCTGTAACTTAACTGGGCTAGAGTTTCCAAAAAGCCTCTGGTAATTCACAAACAGTCCCCCTCATCTTTAGCAGCCAATAATAAGTCAGCTAGATATTGAAGAAAGGTTACCACAAGGTACTACGGAAGAGACTTATATCCTAGTAGATTACTTCATCGAAGAAGGTGGGAAAGCTTTTGAGCCTTAGCGGCAAGTCTGGTCCAGTTTAGTTACCCTGATATCCAGCTCAGAGTCAGCCCATTAAATGAAAAGGTGGGCTGCCTTAATTTTGACAGAGGGATAGAAAATAATGCATCTCTTAAATCCAGTACATATAAACTTTATGCTCTGGTGGTAATAAACTGAACAAAGTATAGAGATTTGAAATGGATGTGTAAGTTGATTCTACCCTCTTGTTCACTTCCCTCAAGCCTTGTACTGGTCTAAGGTCTCGAGTTCCATCCTTCTGGACAGGAAACAAGGGCAAGGAATAAGTATATCTGCTTCAAGAATGCACCCAATGTGAATCTTAATCCCTTCCCTGGCTTGCAAACTGATAGAGTATTATTTGACTTAAATAGGCATTGCCCCAGAAGCTACTTTCACTATGATGAGTAGCACACATTTTGCTAAGCCAGGAAGATTGTTCTCTGCCCCAAACTGTATTAATTTCCTGGATCAGCAGCTTTTTCATTCCCCCTTCAGGGAATGGGTTGAATTTTGGGGAAGCAGATATTCCTCACTTATTGGGCAGGTTATATATAGTTAAAGCCTTAGCAGGGCCTTCCAATTGCAACATAGGAGAATTTCCTCAGGAAGATAATGTTGTCTGGAGCTTGTCAAGAGGTCCTGTCCTAGTGAATGGTAGGAGCATTAAGGAATAACAATTAAAGAATGAATCACAAGTTAACAGTCCTAGGTTAGCAGTCCAGTCAATGGTTCATTTGTATTCTTTGGCATTCCCTGTTGTCCCCTGTACTTCTATTGTTTGGTTGCTAAAGGATTTCAGGGGCTTCTGTAATAGTGAATGAATAGCCTCTATATCCACTAGAAATTTTACAGGTTAGCCTCCTATGGTGGAGGAACTATGTTCCATAGTTAAATTTGTCTTAGATTTGGGGGAGGGGGATACCTGTTTCCAGTATGGACATTTATTTTCCAATGGCCAATTTTTTTGCAGTACATGGATTGGTCCCTTTGTAAAGGTTTCTTCTTTTTATCCCAGTGTCCATTGGCAAAGTTAAAAGTGGTTGGGGCTTGCAATACAGCAATGGTGGCATGCCCCATCTTCTTTAGCAGAAGATCTTCTTTGCTTTCTCTGTAATCGAATACTTTCCTAAGGATTTCTAATAATTTTGACCTGTTTCCTGAAAATACATCCATCTTATGTATCTTTCTGGGTATTCTGGGGGCTGAATGAGTAACAAAGACCAGGTTAATCATTTTGAGATTTGCCGGTTCCTCTGGGTCTTCATGAGTGTATAACTGATAGGTATCCAGGGGATGCTCCAGGAAAGCTAAAGATGATTCATTCTATTTAACATGTTAACTTAGATAGGTTAGTGAGCTTTTAGACTGCCCATTTTATCTCTTCTAGCAGGAACTTCTAGTAAATTTCACTGAGTAATTTCCTAACTCCCTTTATATTGTAGCCCTGTTGGGCTCTCCTTGGAAGAACATGGTCAATTGCCTCTGCCCTCTGGTCAGTATCCATTAAATATTTTGTGGAGTGTTTCAGTTGCTTTCATTAGAATCTATTCCCTTTCTTTGGTAGTGAAGAGGATACAGGTAATTTTTTGACAATCGTGCCACATAGGAAGATGATTGAAATGATAAAATCAATTAAAAAGATAAAATAACGGGTACCAGTGCTGAAAGGGAGGTTCTGGCACTTCCAGTAGTAGAGATGTGTAGTGGATAAAAGGAACTACAGGCAGTACTTGTCAAAAAAATGGCCATATGGGAACAAGAACTGAAGGAGGTGGACAGTGTGATCTCTTGCTGATTGCCCCAATGGAAGAATATTGGGGTTCCATAAAACCCCCTCCATGTTCTAGATAGGGATTCCACAAAATGGAAGTAGTCTATAACTCACAAGGGGGCCTTCATAGATGTTGCTTTTCTTGCAGGAAAGTTCACCATGATAGTTTGTGAACTGAAAACAGTCCCAGAGCCTTGGAAAGTCTTAAGGCTTATGCCTACTGAAATAGCCTCTAGCCCCACAGTGTAGGTCTAGATTTGAATTTGGGTGGGTGGTCTGTCTCTTGATGGGACACCCCTAAAAACGTTAATCCCAATAGTGACAATAAGACGACTACCAAAAAATTGAGTCAAATTGGAAGCAAGTTTGATTTTTCTTATTGAGGTACACACAAGGACTGCCTCCTAAGTTGATTTAATGGGAGCAGCCCTGAATCCATTTCTTGGGACCCCTTTAAAAGTTTAAATCACCAGTAGTTTTACAGAAGAAAGACAATGGAGTAATAAGAAAATACAGAAAAAAATTCAAAAAAAAAATAATGTGATTAGCAAAGGTCAGGAAGGATAGGGGTATTCTTAAAAACAAGCCAAGAGCAAGAGTTGGGGAAGGTCGGGTTCCAGGAAACAGGAGCTACTCAGTAAATAGAAACTTATTTTTAATAATACAGAACAAGGGCTCCTGTCTTCAAAATGGAGTCAGGAAGGCTCCTCAATGGTACTCTGTTTTTCTGATGTATGTTATTTCATTGATTTATCTGCCTCTGTGAGATAATGCTATCTGCTTTGCATGAAAGTGGGAGATTAAAAATGACTTATTAAAACTTAATATTAAATAAATCTGGACAGGAAAATTGGAATGTCAACTGTTTTAATTACTTTTCTGTTGCTGTGATAAAATGCTTTGACTAAGGCAATTTGAGGGGGACTTTATTCTGGCTCATGGTCTATCATAACAGGGGAAGGCAAGGCAGCCTCACTGTGAAGTAGAATTTGCATCACATATGTAATAACAAAAGCAGAAAGTGATGACCTCCATTTCTCCGTGTATGCCTACCAGAACCCCCACCCCACCCCGACCTGTCCCCATGGGTGGGCCTTCCCACCTCAGGTATTGTAACCAAGATAATCCTTTAGGCATGTGCTCTAGGGTGTCCCATTCTGTCAATTAACATTAACATTCACCACACTGAGTAAACTCCATAGTTTACTCCATAGTACTCCATAGTACTTACTTTGCTAATAAATTGATGTAGCACAACTCTTAATAAAAGTTTTAGTAAGATATAAAATGTATTAATGCTTAGGTTAACACAAAATGGAGAAAATGGGGAATTAAAGGAAGCAAATCATGACTCATATATGTGAAGATGCTATGATGAGATCCATAAAAAATGTGTGCTAAACAACTGTTATTTTTATAATTATATTCTTCCTTTAATGACCTAAAAGATTTGTACTTTTAACATTTTTTCAGACAAATTTACCATGTTCACTTACAAATAAGTTCATACCATTGATAAAATAATTTTAGGTTATTATATTTATAAAAGTTAATTGTGTAATAATAGTTGTTTGATAGCCTTCTTAAATTTTCCCATGATAACAAAATGAAATGAAAAGAAATAGGCAATTTCTTCAGCTTAAAAATACTATTATTTTAATTGCTGGAGAAGAAGATCTTTTCAGTTTATAGTTGAGAGGGAAAAGAGATGGGGGAGCTATTGTCTCTTACTTAGAAAAGTTCCTATTCTCCTAATGCAATCACGCCCTTCTTTGCAATGATACTGTAAGTGTAATCAGGGTTCTTTCTTTTTAAATTATTTGAAAACAAATAGTTCAATGAAGCCCTTTACTGATAAACATACTAAATTAAGAACCACCTAGAGTAGCAAATAATGTTTCTGAGATATTTCTGACACAGGAATTTTCCCTCAGGACCCTTGAGCTACTTAAAGAGTGTAACTAAGACATAACTTAGAAGTCCTTTATCTCCATTCATGGTGCGTCTGAGGTTCCAATTTGCATCCTGGGTTGGAGAGGAACTAATTTGGTCAATTTCCTTCCTTTGCTTGGAAGGTATTCCTGTTTGCTGATGTCCAATGACAATTTAGATTTTCTTACATTTTGCTTTTGAAAAACCGTGGTAATCTCATCACTGACTTGTCTAATGCCTGCCTAGGTAGTTATGGTTTCTCAATGACTTCCATTTTTTAGAAGAAAGAAAAAGAAAACCTGTTTTCTGAAGTTTGATGCTGACAGATGGAGGAAAACACACTCATGCTGAAGAAGACACTCAAGCAATTGCTTCATTTCCTATCTTAGGGACATGAGGTTTTGAGGAGGCAGGATCAGTGAGTGCAAAAGGCCCACCACATAGCAGAATGTCTACATTTCATGTAACTAACACACATACTTGAAAATTAAGGCTTTGTGTCTTTACCACTAAATTAATATGTGAGTTTGCTATGCCTTTGTGTGTATGTCTCACGACATCCTCAGATCTACACTAAAATTTACACCATTGCTCCCCTTTCCATTCCATGACGTATGTCTCATTCCAAAGCAATAATGACTTAGTACTTGCTCAATAAATTGGTTTTTAGCAATAAAAAGGTACTATGATTTGGTGCTGTTTATCAGGAACTTATTAATTTATATCTTACTAAAGAGTTGGAAAACAAAGATAAACTAGCTCTCTTAACTGACTATGCAGGGAAGAAAGTTCTCATTGCTTTACGTGTGTGCATCACATATTATGTGTCCTGTATTACTTACATGCTTCTTCTTAGACCATGCCTATGCTTCATGTAACTAGACAATAGCAGAATTGTAGGACATTAGAATTCGATGGCCCCCAAATAAATATGTTAAAAATGTAACAGGGTGTACAAGACTCTTATTGATCAGAGAAATGTAACAAGAGTCCTACCATTGATCCTGGAGATGTGACACCTTGAGATGACCAATATGTCTTAAATGGATAGCTATCTAAACCTGATTTAAGGAATTCTAATCTTATAAGATTACTATTTGATAGAAACTTTATATATCTTGCCCCCTTTTTAAAGAGTCAATCCAATTGTGCTTGTCCATCAGTTGGGACAGTAAACCACCCCTTAGCAGAGCCTTCTGTTACATTTTCCTACATTCATTCTTTTGGCTTCCAAGTGGATGGTTCAGTTGTGAGACCAAAAGCAGAGCAGAATGCCTGGCAAGCAAAGGAACCCATTGGTAAGCCCCAGTAAGAATAAACTTTTGTTTCTTAAATATGATGGAACCTGTAAAACCTGCGACTCCATTTACCTGATGCATATCCTTGTCTTCCTCTTTCATTATCATTCTGATAATCTCTAACAGTCAGTGCTCTCACCCCTGTAAACATGCTTACAGCTCTTTATCCTCTCTCCCCATAAAAGGCACCTCAGAAGGTCAGAAGGGGCTGTTCTCTAAAATCCCAATTTATAAGACAGTCGCATGTGCACCTCTGTAATAAAACTTGTTCTAATTGGAGAATTGTGGAATTGGTCTTTCTCCTTGAGATTTTTGGGATTAACACAGTGTGCTGATTTCAGTAGGCTATTGTTTTCTGTGTAAAATGGGTGAATGGACAATCTTGTTAAATTTGCTTTGTGTTAGTTCACATAATTTTTTCTCGGTGTGCACCAGGTTAATATATCTAAAACTTATCTTTTCACAAATTCAAAGAATTCTTGTAAACTCTAGGAAGTTGACTTAGACCCACCTCAGAGAGGTCACATGCACTGTGAGATGCCTGCTACTTAAGTACTGGCAATCAACCTCCTAAGCCTCCCTGACTTTCCCTTGTGTTGGGACCCCTCCCTCAATTATCAGGACCTAAGAGAAAAAATTTCCCTAAACTTTAACTTTATCCTCTGCTCTGCCAGCATTTTGCCAACTCCAAGAGGCAATGGAAAGCCCCATATATCCTGAATAGTGAAGTGAAACAGCCAGATATTTCTGGACTTGGTCAGCACCTCAGCTTTCTCAAGTCTCCCAAAGATGACTGTCACTCCCAGGTCAGCAGGAAGCATTCTAGAGAACCCAGGACCCTCCATTTCCTGCCCCCACTTGCTACCCCTAACTCACTCTTTATAATAAACAAAAGGGAGGAATATTAGCAGTTCCAATGTCACCTAGCCAGCCCCAGGGTCCTAGTGGTCATACAACTGTTGTTGGTATTCAGGCAAATACTTAGTCAGTCCAGGGTCCTACAGCTTTATGTCACTAGGTAGTGTATGCATATGTGCTGTGTAGCTTTGTAAGTCTCTGTAAGCATGCACTAAAAGCAAACCTTTAAAAGTAAGTCCTGCTTCCCCTTCTTCCTCCTCCTCTCTCTCTCTCTCTCTCTCTCTCTCTGTCTCTCTCTCTATCATCTATCTATCTATCTATCTATCTATCTATCTATCTATCTATCATCTATCCATATCTATCTATCTATCTATCTCTATCTATCTATCTATCTATCTATCTATCTATCTATCTATCTATCTATCATCTATCTATCTTTCTTCCACCACTTCTGTCTCTAGAGTCTGGGTTCCCTCCTTCCCTTTCCCTGTTTCCCATTTCTTCCCCCCCACCAAAAAAAAAAACAAAAAAACCCTCTCCATGTGAATGCTATTACATGATGGCATCTATCATTCTCTCTGGCACCATTTTTTAAATTGTAACAGTCATGGTGACTGTTAATCCCAATGGCTAGAATAAGAGCCAGATTTGACTCAAGATTTTTTTTCTTGGGGTTCACCCCAGAACTAGCCAGGGACTTCCTCCTTTGTTGAGTTAAAGAGACTAGTCATGAATCCATTTTTTGACCTGTTTTAAGGAGTAAAATTACGAGTAGTTTCACAGAAGAAAGACAATATGAAAATATGGAAATACAGAAAAGAAATCTCAAAAAACAATCATGTGGTCACCATGGAATTAGGGAGAGTCAGAAAGAGTCAGGGAGGGTAAGGGTATTCTCAAAAACAAGGCAAGGTCATGGCTTAGGGAAGGTTGGTGCCCAGGAAACAGGGAACAACTCAGTAAACAGAAACTTATTTTTAACAATACAGTATATTGGCTCCTGCCTTCAAAATGGAGTCAGGCAGGATCCTCACAACTCTAGCTGCTGGGCAAATTTCCAGCATTTTGACACTGTAAATCACAGTGCTGACTCCATTTTATTTTCATTTTTAATGATTCATACAACTATACCTTTCCCTTCCAAAAATTTTGTGCAGGCTTTGGTGAAGAATGAGCATGTGTACAATGGTATCCTCTCTAAACAAAACAATTCATTGGAAAGATCCCCACCACCATAGAACCCTACAGGTGATAACTCTACCTAATCTCATACAAGTTATACCAAGCTGCTAAAAAATGTTTATAAATTCCTAAGGTTTACTCAGGTAATATTTTCATAGTAATACGTGTCTAATCTTGTCTTTGCTCACTTTTAAGCTTTAGCTATTTGCATAAACTAAGTCATACAAGAAACTGCAATATCCTGCAATTGAATATTTGATCCCCCAAGAATGTCCTTTTCTCAAGATCAGGCATTTAGACAAGTCCCCATTTTTTTCAGGGGCTTGAAGAACGTTCCTGCTTGCTAAAAAGTGAGAAAAATTCTTATCTCTTAGGAGAAACTTGTGGTTCTTTTATTAACATATGTCTGGTGCTTACTCAACCCTTATCTCAAGTCACACCCCAGTTCACAAGCCTCCTTTCTCCCAGTTAATCTTATGAACAACTACAGAGTTTAAAAGGTATATTCTTGGCCGGGGTGGGCACCGCGGCCCGGGGCAGGCGGTGAGTGCAAAGGGACGGGAGTCCCTTTGTTCGGATAGCCGGCCTGCAGCAATCTAAGACTGCAGGCAGCGAGTCTTCTGACCAGCAAGGGGCTCTGATCCTGTGGAGGGGTGAGTGTGTTGACCGCCAGCCATACAACTCCGGTTAGGTACACACGGTATTCCCGCCATCCTTATCTCCCTGGCTGCTCCACAGGGGCAGCTTCCCCCAGCTAATCTGTCTCTCCTGCTATGCCATCCCAGCTTTCGGTCTGGAACCCCTCCTGTCCTCTCTCCCTTTTTCGGGGCTTAAATTCCTCCATCTCAGCCATGGTTGGCACCGCGGCCCGGGGCAGGCGGTGAGTGCAAAGGGAAGGAAGTCCCTTTGTTCTAATAGCCTGCCTGCACGAGCTAAGACTGCAGGCAAAGTGATTCCTGGTTAGCAAGGGACACTAATCCAGTAGAAGACCCAGCGGAGGGAAGAGCCATTGGAGGCCATCTGAAGGAAGAGATGGGCAGACGCCAAGGCAAAAACTCCTCCAACAATCTGAAAAACAACATCAAAACACCAGATCCCAGCGATCTTACGACAGAAGGACTTGAACGCCCTATTCCGGAAGAAGTGGAAAACAGTGTCATTATGAAAGCAATAGAGTCTCTTAAACAGGGTATGAATAACTCACTTAAAGAAATAGAAGACAAATATAACAAAAAGATGGAAGAAATGAGTAAAGAAATGGAAGACAAATATAACAAAAAGGTTGAAGAAATGAGTAAATTCGTAAATGATACCCTGGGAAACCAAGAAAAAGCAATCAAACAGGTAATGGAATCAGTTCAAGAATTGAAAACTGAAATGGAGGCAGTGAGGAAAACACAATCCGAGGGCCGGCTGGATATGGAAAACCTAGGTAAACGAACGGAGACTACAGAATCAAGTTTAACCAATAGAATACAAGAGATAGAAGAACGAATCTCAGATTATGAAGACACCATAGAGAAAATAAATGCCCTGACCAAAGAAAACAGCAAATCCAACAAATTCTCATCACAAAACATTCAGGAAATATGGGACATAATAAAAAAACCCAAATCTAAGAATAATAGGAGTAGAAAAAGGAGAAGAATTGCAGATCAAAGGCCCAGAAGATATATTCAACAAAATTATAGAAGAAAACTTTCCCATACTAAAGAGGGATATTCCTATGAAGGTGCAAGAAGCATACAGAACACCGAATAGATTGGATCAGAAAAAAAATCCCCTCGCCATATAATAATCAAAACACAAAGCAGTCAGATTAAAGAAAGGATATTAAGAGCTGCAAAGGAAAAAGGTCAAGTAACCTATAAAGGTAAACCTATCAGACTTACACCAGACTTCTCTATAGAAACCATGAAAGCCAGAAGGTCCTGGATAGAGGTACTGCAGAAATTAAGGGACCATGGATGCAAGCCCAGACTACTTTACCCAGCCAAGCTTTCGTTCACTATCAACGGAGAAAACAAAATATTTCAGGATAAAAACAAATTTAAACAATACGTAACTACTAATCCAGCCTTACAGAGAATACTAGAAGGAAAATTACATCCCAAGGAATCCAACATTGCCAACACTGACTACAATAATTCAGATATCTAGCGACCCTTCACTAGCACAATTCAAAGAAGTAAAACACATACACTCTACTACCCCCCCAAAAAATGACTGGAGTCAACAACCAATGGTCATTAATATCTCTTAATATCAACGGACTCAATTCACCTATAAAGAGGCACAGACTTAGAGATTGGTTACGAAAACAAGATCCAACATTCTGCTGTTTACAAGAAACACACCTCAACCACAAAGACAGACACCTACTCAGAGTAAAGGGTTGGGAAAAGGTTTTCCAAGCAAATGGACCTAAGAAACAAGCGGGTGTGGCCATTCTAATATCTAACAAAATCGACTTCAAACTAAAATCAATCAGAAGAGATGGAGATGGACATTTCATACTCATAACAGGAACAACTCATCAGGAAGAAGTCTCAATCCTGAATATCTATGCCCCTAATGTAAAGGCACCCACATATGTAAAAGAAACTCTTCTAGAACTCAAGGCGGTCATCAAACCACACACGCTAATAGTAGGAGACTTCAACACTCCTCTCTCACCAATGGACAGGTCAATCAGACAGAAACCAAACAGAGAATTAAGAGATTTATTGGAGGTATTGAATCAAATGGACTTAACAGACATCTATAGAACACTCCACCCAAATAGGAAAGAATATACCTTCTTCTCTGCAGTTCATGGAACCTTCTCGAAGATTGACCACATACTCGGTAACAAAGCAAACTCCCACAGATACAAAAAAATATTAGTAACCACCTGTGTCTTGTCAGACCACCATGGATTAAAATTAGAATTCAACAACAATGCTACCCCCAGGAAGTCAACAAACTCATGGAAGTTGAACAGTCAACTACTAAATCACCCCTGGGTCAGGGACGAAATTAAGAAAGAAATTAAAGTCTTCCTTGAATTTAATGAAAACAAAGACACAACATACTCAAACCTATGGGACACTATGAAAGCAGTGCTAAGAGGAAAGTTCATAGCAATAGGTGCCCAACTAAAGAAAACGGAGAAAGCACACATTGGAGACCTAACAGCACACTTGAAAGCTCTAGAAAAAAAAGAAGCTGATTCACCCAGGAGGAGTAGAAGACTGGAAATAATCAAACTGAGGACTGAAATCAATAAAATAGAAACACAGAAAACACTCCAAAGAATCAATGAATCAAAAAGCTGGTTCTTGGAGAAATCAACAAGATTGACAAACCCCTATCCAAACTAATCAAACGGCAGAGAGAGAACTTGCAAATTAATAGGATCAGAAATGAAAAGGGGGATATAACCACAGACACAGAGGAAATTCAGAGAATCATTAGATCTTACTACGAAAGTTTATATGCCACAAAGTTGGAAAATATAAAAGAAATGGACATTTTTTTAGATAAATACCATATACCAAAGTTGAACCAAGAACAGGTGAACAATCTAAATAGACCTGTTAGTTGCAAAGAATTAGAAGCTGTTATCAGAAATCTCCCTGCCAAAAAAAGCCCAGGACCAGATGGTTTCAATGCAGAATTCTACCAGAACTTCCAGGAAGAGCTAATTCCTATACTCCTTAATGTATTCCATAATATAGAAACAGAAGAGTCATTGCCAAACTCCTTTTATGAAGCTACAGTTACCTTAATACCAAAACCACATAAAGACACAACCAAGAAAGAGAATTACAGGCCAATCTCACTCATGAACATCGACGCGAAAATTCTCAATAAAATCCTGGCAAACCGAATCCAGGAACACATTAGAAAACTTATCCATTATGATCAAGTAGGCTTCATCCCAGAGATGCAGGGATGGTTCAACATACGCAAATTTATCAATGTAATCCATCATATAAATAAACTGAAAGAAAAAAAACATATGATCATTTAATTGGATGCTGAAAAAGCATTTGACAAAATTCAACACCCATTTATGATAAAGGTGTTGGAGAGACTGGGGATACAAGGATCATACCTAAATATAATAAAAGCAATATACAGCAAGCCGACAGCTAACATCATATTGAATGGAGAGAAACTCAAACCTTTTCCACTAAAATCAGGAACACGACAAGGCTGTCCACTCTCTCCATCCCTCTTCAATATAGTGCTTGAAGTTCTAGCAATAGCAATAAGACAACATAAGTAGATCAAGGGGATTCGAATTGGAAAGGATGAAGTTAAACTTTTGTTATTTGCTGACAATATGATAGTGTACATAAGTGACCCCAAAAACTCTACCAAAGAACTCCTACAGCTGATAAACACCTTTAGTAACGTGGCAGGATACAAGATCAACTCCAAAAAATCAGTGGCCCTCCTATACACAAAGGATAAAGAACCTGAGAGGGAAATCAGAGAAACATCACCTTTCACGATAGCCACAAATAGCATAAAATATCTTGGGGTTACTCTAACCAAGGAAGTGAAAGACCTATTTGACAAGAACTTTAAGTCTTTGAAGAAAGAAATTGAGGAGGATACCAGAAAATGGAAAGATCTCCCTTGTTCTTGGATTGGGAGGATCAACATAGTAAAAATGGCAATTCTACCAAAAGCAATCTATAGATTCAATGCAATCCCCATCAAAATCCCATCAAACTTCTTCACAGACCTTGAGAAAACAATAATCAAGTTTATATGGCAAAACAAAAAACCCAGGATAGCCAAAACAATCTTATACAATAAAGGAACTTCAGGAGGCATTACCATCCCTGACTTCAAACTCTATTACAGAGCTACAGTATTGAAAACAGCTTGGTATTGGCATAAGAACAGAGAAATCGACCTTTGGAATCGAATAGAAGACCCGGATATTAACCCACAAACCTATGAGCACCTAATTTTTGACAAGGGAGCTAAAGGTATACAATGGAAGAAGGAAAGCATCTTTAACAAATGGTGCTGGCATAACTGGATGTCAACCTGTAGAAGGATGAAAGTAGATCCATACCTATCACCATGCACAAAACTCAAGTCCAAATGGATTAAAGACATCAACATTAATCCATCCACTTTGAACCTGATAGAAGAGAAAGTGGGAAGTAGTCTACAAGATATAGGCACAGGAGGCCTCTTCCT
Source organism: Myodes glareolus (assembly GCF_982192425.1). Taxonomy (NCBI): domain Eukaryota; kingdom Metazoa; phylum Chordata; class Mammalia; order Rodentia; family Cricetidae; genus Myodes; species Myodes glareolus. The sequence continues at coordinate 16,218,568 of NC_142043.1, read as the reverse complement.
AAGCAGGGCCCCAGCTGCACAGACAATAAGAGAAACAATGAATAAATGGGATCTACTGAAACTGAGAAGCTTCCGTAAATCAAAGGACACTGTCAGTAAGACAAAAAGGCTGCCTTCTGACTGGGAGAAGATCTTCACCAACCCCTCATCAGACAAAGGTCTGATCTCCAAAATATACAAAGAACTCAAGAAACTAGACACTAAAACTCTAATTAACCCAATTAAAAAATGGGGTACTGAACTGAACAGAGAATTCACAACAGATGAACTTCGAATGGCCAGAAGACACTTAAGGTCATGCTCAACCTCCTTAGCGATCAGGGAAATGCAAATCAAAACCACTTTGAGATACCATCTTACACCTGTCAGAATAGCTAAAGTCAAAAACACCAATGATAGCCTATGCTGGAGAGGATGCGGGGTGAGGGGAACACTCATCCATTGTTGGTGGGAATGCAAACTTGTGCAGCCACTGTGGAAATCAGTGTGGCGGTTTCTCAGGAAACTGGGAGTCAATCTCCCTCAGGACCCAGCAATTCCACTCTTGGGAATATACCCTAGAGATTCCCTAGCATATTACAAAAGCATTTGTTCAACTATGTTCATAGCAGCACTATTTGTAATAGCCAGAACCTGGAAACAGCCTAGGTGCCCCTCAATAGAAGAATGGTTAAAAAAGGTGTGGAACATATACACATTAGAGTTTTACTCAGCGGTAAATAATAATGACATCTTGAATTTTGCATGCAAATGGATGGACATAGAAAACGCTTTACTGAGTGAGGTAAGCCAGACCGAAAAAGAGGAACACGGTATGTATTCACTCATAAGTGGATTCTAACCATAATTTAAAGGTCTTTGAGCCTATTATTCGTTATCCTAGAGAAGCTAAATAAGAAGACGAACCTGATGAAGATTATTTAGTTATCCGCCAGGAGGTAGGAAATAGTCAAGAGTCCCAGGTAACCTTGGGTGCATGGGGGGGTGGGAGGGTTGTTGGAAGTGGAGGGGGATAGAGAGAAGGGAGTAGGAGAGGAATGGAGAAAGCTTGGTTGACCGGGATGGGGAGAAGGGAGGAAGAATGAATATGGGATCAGGGAAGAATATATTTCAACTAAGGGAGTCATTTTAGGGTTTATAGGAAACTTGATTATATATGGGATCCCAGGTCCAAGGAGAGATCCCCAGATTGTTCTCTGGATAGAGGAGAGGGTGCCTGAACCGGCCTTGGCCCATAACCATACTGATGAATATTTTGCTTATCACCATAGATCCTTCATCTGGCGATGGATGGCGATACAGACGGAAACCCACATTGGAGCACCGGACTGAGCCCCCCAAGGTCCAAATGAGGAGCAGAAGGACGAAGAAAATGACGAAGGACTGCGAGGGATGCTATCACCCACTGATACAAGGGGTCGGATCTAATGAGAGTTTACCAAGGGCAGTTGGACTGCGACTGAACGAGCACGTGATCCAACCAGATTCTCTGAATGTCGCCGGTTTTTCTGAATGTGGCTGGCCCGGAGTCTTTCTGAGAAGCCATTGACAATGTCACTGGGACTAGTTTCCTCTGCATATACTGGATTTTTGGGATCCAGTCTGTTTGGATACTCATCTTCCTGGACCTGGAGGGAGGGGGGACGATCTTGAACTTCCCACAGGGCTTGAAACCCTGACTGACCTTAGGGACAAAGAGGGAGGTGGAGAGGAGGGGGGGAGTGGGAGGGTGTTGGGAAGAGGGGCGTAAATGGAAACTTTTATAATTTAATAAAATTACTTAAAAAAAAGGTATATTCTTTTTTCAATAAATTTGCTGGTAGCCAACATCAGATTGTGTCTGTCTCCACACATCCACTTTGGGACCTGAACCCTGCCACTTTGTATCAAATTTACACTACCTTAAAAACTCTTGATGAATTCTCTGACTTGATATGCACTTGGCAATTGAAATCTTATCCCTTTTAGGTAAGATCCAGTTCTAAACTGGAGTCTTCTAATTGTATTTTAGTCTACATTCAATCTAAGTCTTATTGCAAGAAGAAGGCAAGTTGCAGAAATTATAACATCTTTATTTCAATTCTAACATCCACAACTTATATTTATCCCAATAGTTTCTATATCTTTTTTCTGCACCAGGGTTTAATTAGGTAAAGTGCAATGATTTAATATGAAGAACTGCCACCTAAGTAAAACTGTCAGGGGTTGCTTATTTTAAGAAATGAATAATATTGAGAAAAAATACCTCTTAAACAAAGCTTGCCATTTATTCTAAAAGGTTACTATAAATAAAAGGTGCTACATTAACTCAATTTTATTCAGTACATTTTTGCAAGAGGAAAACAGAAAAACAAACCAGAGAATATTCTATCTTGATGTTTGCTTAGAAAGGGGGTAAAAAAAATCTTAAGTATTAACAACCATTTTAAAGCCTGAATGAGTATATAATAAGTCCATAATGTATATCTAAATACATTGTATGATCTCCATTGTCTAATATGTCTCTACCAAAAATATAACAAGAATGACATGTTTGTCTAGAAATTCTATTATAATAGTCTATTCAATAGTTGGCCACTAACATGTAGATTGATATCATTTGCCCTGGTCAAGTTCTCTGCATACCCAAGGAAAGAATGTATTTGGTATTGGTTTCTGGAGCTTGGAAGGGAATGTTGACATAAACACTAAATGAATTAAAAGCACAGTAATATTCCAGTAATGATTTCCCAATTAATTAATTATCTTGTTTTCCTGATGGATTGGTTTTCTTTTTTTTTGTGGTAGCAATAGGACTAGTCACCAGGTATTTAGGGAAATCTTTGAATCAGTCTTTCTCCTCTGTCTCCTGTTAGCAAACAAGGTCCATGAATGAAGCTGTATGAGAAGAATTCTGACAGCGTGTGGGGAAAACAAGACCAAGGTCAAAGATCTTGTGACTTCTGTTCCTCCTTAACAGGAGTTGTTTTTGAAATGTGCTTTTGTGCCCCTCCCAAGTACAGTAAGTAGGGTCAAACAAACTCGTTTAGAGGAGTGAAAAATGTGTAGCTTGTTATTGCCCATAAACTAGGGCCTCCAGTATTTCAGGAACTGTCGGTCCTTCAGCAAGAGGCTTGCAGATCAGAGACATTTTTGTTTTATGGATCCTTTAGGCACAGCAATTAAAAAATGTAACTATGGCTCTTACGGTTCAGAGGTAGGAAATACTTGGGGGTATTGAGAGATTTTGGCAATGAGTTGCTGGCAGGTCTCCTGGCAGATGAGAGACCATGGCAGATGGGAAACAGACAGATATGCCATGCAGAGAGAGCTTAAGTACAGACTTTATTTACTGGGTATTGAGAAGGATATAAGGGTAAAGGGTTATAGAGGAGGAAGGAGAAAGAGAGGGTTGGGCTCAGACAAAGAACAAAAAGAGGAAAGAGAGAGGGCAGAAAGGAGAGGCAGAGATTGCCTCTTCAAAACTGCAGAGAGAGAGAGAGAGAGAGAGAGAGAGAGAGAGAGAGAGAGAGAAAGAGAGAAAGGGGGGAAGCAGGAAGAAGAGGAGGAGGAGGAGGGCACAGATCTGCTTACCTCAGCAGGAAGGAGATATTTGGGGTAAGGAGAGTTTGTCTGTTAAAGTGACAAGACACCCAGGTAACAGGGAAGGCCAGCAGAATTATAGCATTCCCATCTTTTTCTTATAATGAAAAGGCAAGGAGTTAGGCATGGTAGATTGAGGTTGTCAAGTTTTCAAGATTGCTTCCTGCTGAAATGTGGACATCAGAGTCTTGGGGAACCTGAGGAAACTAGGTACTGGTCATGTCTTGGGATGGTTAGCTGCTTCACTCCAGTCCAGTATTTGTGTTGTGGAACTCTCTGGTGTCTCTTGAACCTGGCAAGATGCGGGCAGAGCAGAGGACAAGGTTAAGTTTAGAAAGACAAATCTTTTTCTTTAGGTCCTGGTAATTGAGGAGAACGGTGTCAAGACCAGAAAATTGAGAGAGGGGTGTATCTGGCCTGTTTAAAGTGAATCCTTAGATTCGGCTCCTTGGAACTCAAAAGAATTTTTTGAGTTTGTAGAACATAAGTTTTAGACACATACATTGTATAAACAGCAGCATATTTATGCCAGAATGAATGTGACAGATGTTTTTTGCACAAAGAAAAGTATCTTTAGAAAATGACCAAAGAGAATTTAAAACATTGATTTTGCCATATTGTACTCTGACAGAGTTAGATTACTAGCTTATCGGCATTTTATTGATAATGTTAACACTATGAACCGCAGCATAATGAGAGAGAAATTTGATAATATGCATTTGTCCTCAGACCTTAATAACTTGTATTTGTATACCTTAAAACGTTATTTATTTAGAATTATTTATTTGGTTTGAGATTTTGCATCTTAAAACACCTTTTATTTAGAATATGTTAAGATGTTATACTGGCAAAATCTGGCAGCTGTAAAACTCAGAGATCTTTGAGAAGGATAAAGTTTTACTTGAGTTATTGTATTAAGAAATGACAGAGAACTCACTCAATTAGCTAGAGCCACTTCTCAGGGTTCTCCATGGTCATTGATGGTAAGGACATCAAGTCTATATTTGCCTTTTGCTGTTTAGCACTGGGACTTCCAGGTTTTAGATCTTGTGGGTTAAGAAATCTGTAGGTAGACAAGCCTACCTTGCCCTGAGCAGCTAGGCCATCAATTCCCGTTCCCCTTTGTCCACATCTGGAGACCTTCAGTTTTCATGAAAGCCAGTTTTGCCCAGTAATTAGTATATTCTCTTGAAGAAGCTAATTGTGTATGCCCATTTGTCTTCTGTCTATTTTGAAGGAGATGGGGTGTTACTGCTTGAAGCAAACCTGACTCTCTGTTATGAAAAGCCTTTTAATAATTAATCATTTAAATGCCATACTCCCCAATTCTCTGAGCACTTGAGGACTGGTTATTGGCTATATCTTTTAAGTTATGACTACAGTATAAGATTTGCCTGGAGAGCTGGGTCCAAGCTTGACTGTACTGGCTTTTAACTTAACAGGTGAGATTTATACTTGTAAAAGACAAAGAAGAAAAAACTGCAACAGTAGAGAAAAGTTTATTTTAAAGCAGGATTGGCTCACATATAGAGTGTGTTGTAAGAGATTTTAAAGTATACACCAATTTAAAATATTTGAGACTTATTGCTCTCTTAGACTGAATAAGCAGAGTGCTGGGTGTAATGGATGGATGCCTCAGCCGGCCCTGCCAAAGTGAACCATCACACAAACACACCAAATGCAGCAAAGCGTAAAAGCAATTTTTAGAAGCTTAAAGCAGTTCCTGTGGGAAACCTATCAGCATCGTCCACAAGATAACGGGGGCTGAGAATGCGCAGTCATGCGAAAGGCACTAGGACCAAAGGTGAACAACACTCAAAAAGGACCTGTAGGTCTGAGAAGCAAAGGCACCCACCATTCAGGTGGTGCTAGGGGGCCCTGGGTCTGAAAAAAATGCGAGGGCAGTGCCAGGGCAGAATCCAGTAACCTTGCTCGTGGGAAGTGCCAGATCTGATTATCAGTGAAGGCCGACCAGAAGGAAGAGATCTTAACAATTGTCCCAGCAGACAGACAAGAGAGTTGGGAAGTGGGCTGGTAGCAGTTCCAGGATCCCCGCTTGCCTTGGACCACATGCCCGTGGAGCAGTGGTGGCACAGACAAGGCTCCATGAATGGAAGAGAGACAGATTCCACCACGGACAGAGTTTAGCGTGACACGTACCAGGAACAAAAAGCAGACAGACAAACATATAGAAAGGAGATTGCATTTCCAACTAACCATCACTGGCAGGACGTAAGCTGATGACAGGCAGTTATATAGCTTGGTATCTACGAAGGGAGGTGCAGTCTCCATAAGTGAGGCAAGAAGAAGGTCCAGACAGAACTCCAGTGTCCACAGGTTTAGCATGGATCAAAGCTCAGGTTGGCCTTGGGTCGTCACTTATAAGGTCCAGGGCCTTGAGAACGGGTGGACACACATGGGGAACCCCTGTATTATCACGTGGAGTCGGGGGACCCAAGCAAGGAGCTTTAAGCCCAATAGGCATGTGGTTGACTAGTACTGGGACTTTTTACATGGAGGAATCACCACCAAGTGATTATACACTTATGGAGGCATGGGTGGACAGATGTGTAAAATTCCAGTGATTTTGAGTTGGAAAAGTAACCAGGTAGAAGGGTTAAAAGTGATCATATAGAAGGATCTCTAGCAGTCCTCAGATGCAAGGGAAAGCCTGCTGAATTCACAGCACCAATGAAAAATTCCTGACTGCTCCACCCTTCCAGGTCCCCCTGCTGGCGTGGGGGACAGTGGCAAATGGAAAACGGACACATATTACCATGCAGAGAAAGTTTGGGTATAGAGTTTATTTAGTGGGTATTGGGAAGGTGATTATGGAGGAGGGAGGGAGGGAGAGAGAGAAAGAGAGAAACAGAGACAGAGACACAGAGAGAGACAGAGAGAGACGGAGAGAGAGACAGAGAGAGAGACAGAGAAGGCTCAAGATCAGCTTACCTCAGTGGGAAGGGGGAAACTGAGAGTGAGCAGAGCTTAGGTACCCAGATGAGAGGGAAGGCCAGCAGAATTATAACAGATGTATGTTTGGCCATGATGGGAAATACTTATGCTGCTGAAAACTGTAACTCAGAGCTAGTTTTCTGGGAAAACAGAGATGACCCGGACCAGAATGTCCATCAACCTGGGCAGTATTTAATTAAAACTTGCTTCAAATTTAACTTTAAACTGTAGCAGTGGTCTTCTTCTGGAACTATGAGATTAAGAAATCCTGACTGAGTCATACACTGCTTACTTCGTTCTGACTCATGACATAAACCCAGACCCTCCCAGACATGGGTGACTGTGCTACTTTACACATAAAACACAGTACCCTTCATATTATTGTCTCCCTGCCTCAGGGCTTCACTACACCTCAGGCTGCTGTTTTGTTTATCTTTTTCCCACAGAAGCCGCTTAAGAGGATCATTGCTGCTCTTAATTCTTTGCCTCCAGTCACAGAAATAACGAGTGTCAATGACAAACGCTGCCAGCACTTCCTGCAGCCACCCTGGGGATGCGGATTGAACACCATGAGTGTGCCATGCTGGTGACTGTGCAAAGGATAAAGAAGATTTCCTGTTTTGCCTTCTACTTAAACCCAGAAAAACAACAGATACAACTAATTGATATTCATATCACATGATATCTTCCCAGATACATAAACTCTAATTTCTAAGAAGTGCTTTGAAAATTGTTTAATATTCATGTCTCTGAAAACCACAAAAGCATCTCTCAGAAACTCTCAAATATTGCTCAGGAACTACATTTTAAGCCCAACCAAGAGGTAACTGATTCTGAGGCGTTGTGATGGCACACTGCTCTGTGATGGTGCACTGCCCTGTGGTGGTGCACTGCCCTGTGGTGGTGCACTGCACTGTGATGTGATGTGCACTGCCCTGTGGTGGTGCACTGCTCTGGGATGGTGCACTGCCCTGTGATGGCGCACTGCCCTGTGATGATGTACTTCTCTGGGACGGTGCACTTCTCTTGGATGGTGCACAGCTTTGGGATGGTGCCCTACTCTGTGATGGTGCACAGCTTTGGGTTTCTCACATTGCTTTCTCAAGCACAGTTATTAGCAACCAAAGTGCTTATTCAGTCCTGTCATTATTAAAGACAAAAAATGCTAAACAATCAGTATAATAAAGCACAAAATAGTAGAAACCGAAAAGATAAACTGAATTAAACAACCAAACAAAAAAAAGCTAAAGCTGTAATATAGCATATACTCATTTCAGTGGTATAACATATATGTGACCATTAACATGAATTATATCAAAGTCTGTCTAGAGTAGAAAAAAAAATGTACGAGGGTAATTCCCCCTGATAATATGCTAAGTTAATGTGCTGTATGCTTGGAAAAGTGTTTTAGTTAGATACAGACTTTGAGTCAATGAGTCTAATTCAAATGCAATAGGAATGTTCTTATCTAAGATTCGATGATTGCTAGACAAACCATCTCAAAAGAAAGAAAGAATAGAAGGAAGGAAGGAAGGGAGGGAGGGAGGGAGGGAGGGAGGGAGGAAGGAAGGAAGGAAGGAAGGAAGGAAGGAAGGAAGGAAGGAAGGAAGGAAGGAAGGAAGGGAGGGAGGGAGGATGAAAGAAAGAAAGAAAAAAATTTAAGCTGATGACATGACCATGATATGGAAGGGTTGTATTGCTGATATGAGAGCCAACAGCCAGTGGCACCATATGAGTCCACAGTAGAGAGAGAAAGTAGACTGAATATGGCCGGCAGACTGGACTTTGCTGGGGCTATGGGTGAGAGAGGAGGGGTAGCAGGTGCCAAAGAACAGAGAGAGAATGGCGAAACTAGAAGAAGCTAGGGCAGCAACTGGTAACAGAAATGTCAGCATAGCCAGTTTATAAGACGCTTGACTAGCTGTGGGGAGACAAGGGCCAGGAGCCTGGGTTGGGGACCTTAAAATCTGTGATAAGTGCTTGTGAATAAGAACTGAGGGAGCTGAGAGGCTCACATGAACCTCGATGTGTTGATTGGAACCACAGCTGTATGTTAATTGGAGAGCCATATGACCCTTTCATCAGAGGCAAGGTGAATGACTTCTGGCCGATGTGAACCAAATTCACGGGTTCCTGAGGAGTGCTGATGCAGTGTTCAGCATTGCCACACTTAAAAGCAAACTCGGTATACAAGACTTCACATCTTGTTTGGAGAGAGCCTCACTGCTACTTCCAGAGGCTGGGATTTTTGTTAATCAGGGAAGGCCTTCTTCAGTAAACACCCTAAATGTCATATTTACCAGATCTCTCTGAGGACCATCATCTAATGTATTAACTATACTTGACTTTAAACAAACTAACTTATTTTTAGTTACCTTTTTCAGGATTAAACTTGACAAGACGTGCAGACAGTTAAAGCTTGTCCTTGTGAATGAATTGCATTTCTACTTGGTGTGACTACGAGTATAGTGCTCAGAATTTGAAAGAGCTTGATCATGCATATGGTGACTGGCCATTGAGTTGATGCTTTAGTTATCTTTAGCAGTTTACAAGTTAGTGTCTTTTATAAGATTAGGATGTTATACTTTTATTCTGTTAGGTTTGAGTTTTATCTAACTTTCAGAAACACTCCTACAGCCTAGTCTGAGCTCATTTCTGGATGTTGGGACTGACTTTTGAAGTTTAGGGAGTTGGAGCTTCCTTTGAACCTAAGAGAAAGCAATGAGCAGACACCATGAATGCTGGCAATTGTATTCATAGTGCTTTCTGCCACTGAAGAATGGAGCAACCTCTTGTGCATTAGAAGCATTAAAGGAGGAGGGGGAGAAGAAGTAAAGGAGGAGCGTGGAATGAAAGAGAAGTGGAGAGGGAATAGGATGACTGGGCTGATCCAGGGCTCAGTCTCATAGTGGTGGTGTGAGATAAAATGACCCAGACACAAACAAGGAAGAAAACAAGACCTCCAAGTTCCCATTGACAGGATATCCTGAGGGCCTGGAAGACGTACTAAACCCTCATCTTAAAGGTTCCATTATTTACCAATGCACCATACTATATAGGGGAAGACTATGCAGAACACAGACCTCTGATACATTACACCTCCTCACAAAAATAAGTGCTTTCACTTTTTCAATAATTGTTTTTTTTCCCTAAAACAACCAGTGCTTATTTTCTCTGGGGTACCTTTCACTGAAGGAATAAGAGACTTTTTAAATAGATCAATGCCCCTAGACTAACTATATGCTAGAAAATCTTAAGAAAATAGAAATATGAATTATAAAATCATTGTGGCATTTAACTTACTAATCAAAGCCAGACCTGTAAGATTGTCTTTGTGGAAGCAATCTTAATGTTATAGTAGCAGGCTATTTTGCATGGTAGAACTATTTAGTAGAATACAAATTTGAAATAAGAATCTTAATTACAGAAATTATAATTCATCTCACAAATACCTATTTGTCAAAGCATTAGAAAATGATGTTATGAGTTTGTTTTGTAGTAGAGTGATTGATAGACAAGTAGTACTGTATATTTTCTGTGCATAAGTCACTTTTAAATGCATTTTTAGAAGCTTGTTGAGGAAACAAGCTGTGTTTTTGTTTTCAAGATGTATAGACTGTGGTTGGTCACATACACTTTAATATAGATTCATATAAAAATCATAAATATATTCATCTAGTTTGAAAACTTTGCTTTGATGATAGGAAAAAAATTAAAATTTTATTATGTCTTTTTGTAATATTACTGACATTCTTCAACAGTGTGATACACTGTATAAGGAGTAGCTAATATCATTTATTTTTTAGTTCCATAAGTCACTTACCAAACAAAAAAATCAAAACTTGGGACAGGTGGTTTAGGAGGTCCTTCTGTCTTTGTGTTGCTTTCATTGGTTTAATAAAGAAACTGGCTTGACCTTTTGATATGGTAGAACTTAGATAGGTGGAGTAGACCGAACTGAATGCTGGGAAGAAGGGCCATGTGGCAGACGCCATGAATCTCCTGCCTGAGATGGACTTAGGTTAGAATCTTGCCAGTAAACAAAAATCACGTGGTGATACACAGATTTAAAAGAAGTGGGTTAATCAAGATGTGAGAGTTAGCCAATAAGATGCTAGACCTAATGGGCCAGGCAGTGATTTAATTAATACAATTTCTGTGTGATTATTCTGGGCATAAGCTAGCAGGGCAGCTGGGACAAAAAGCAGGCCCACTCCTCCTGTGACAGGAAGGAGAGATGACTTCACAGTTAAGGGCACTTGGTTTTGCAGAGCGTCTGGGTTTAGTTTCCAGCATCCGCATGGATGAGCTACCCACAGTAGCTCAGGTTCCAGGGGATCTGGTGTCCTCTTCTGACCTCCACAATTGTCTGGCACACATGTGGTATACAGACATATAAGCCTTCAAATGTTATAGATATAAAACAAAATTAAATAAATACTTCTTGATAAGGCAGTAAGATGTTACAAAGATACTTTGAAATTAGAGAACTGGAAAGTGAAGTCATATCCGCTCTCTTCCTATAGAGAACTGAGTCTGCAGGATCTGAATCTGATTACAGCAGTCATGTTGTGATAACTTCCATTTCTCACAGTCCCCCAATGAACTTACCACTTCTGCCTTGGGCAGCAAATGAGTTTGTAAGGAACGAGCCAACCATAAAGGGTGGCTCACAAGCTCTCAAATTTGAATTTAATTTGAATGCAGGCTTGCTCTCCTGTGTAACAACAAAATTCCTATCGGCAAACTTGTAAATGACTGGATCTCATTTCAGTATGTGTGCAGTGTTAAGGACTGTCCACTGCTCATGGCCACAGCTAATGTTTATCTGCTGCTTCTAATGATGCATTCTAGCAGACCATCTGATAACCTATTCCTGGAATTTTTAACTTTTTTGTTTTGTTTTGTTTGTTTTTGTTTTTCTGAGAACAATTTTCTCTGTGATAGTCCTGGCTATCCTGGACCTCTCTCTGTAGACCAGGTTGCCCTCTAACTCACAGAGATTCAGCTTCCTCTGCCTCCTAAGTGCCAGAATTAGTTATATGTGTCACTACCTTCAGCTGGCTGAATTTTTAATAAGATGATTTTTAAATACGGTCATTTTTTTGAGATAGGGTCTCACTGTAAGTATTCAGGCACAGATAAGGCTGCATTTCCGGATTCTAAAGGTGGGCACATACGGGCGGACCCTTGGTCATGTCCCCCATGACCCACGTACACACATGCATGGTTACCTCCATGTGTGACTCAACTGAAACCCTTGTGTGTATGCATGAGTCACCCGTCATCTGTGTCATCAGCGTGAGATGTAGACACGCCACCCACTTGTGTGCATGTTCTAGGCATGGGTCACCCATCGTCTGCTTCATCAGTGTGTGATGCAGTCTGGCCAACCCCCGGTGCACATGTGCTAGGCAGCTTTTAAAAGCTGGATGCACCATCTTTGTTTTCTCTCTGTACACTTTTTTTTTAGGCCTGTGTGCACTTTCCCCTCTAATAAACTCTAAGTACGTTTGTTAGCGTCAGATCATTTCACTCACTCTGTAGTCTTAGCTGGTATGGAACTCGCAATGTAGACTATACTAACCTGGAACTCAAAAGATCATCCTGCCTCTGCCTCCTGAGTTCTGGAATTAAACACACATGCCTGGCTAACAACCTTCTTCTAATGAGGATCATTTAAAGGGGATTCAATATTCAAAATTGCTTTCTCATAATAAAGACTAAGCAGAACAGATATGATATTAATAAAAACAAAGAAACAAACAAACACAACAAAACACTCAAGCATTCTGATTCTTCCTGGCTTCACTGTCACACACCCCAGTACTTAAATTTCAAGGTTCCTTAGCCTTCCTGGGCTTCCACTTTCTCGTAGAGAAAATCCTTTGACTTGGACAAGTGTTTGGGACCTTTTGTGAGCTTCCATCCTTTTTCTTCTACTGACATAGCCTCACAGCAATGCAAAGGGTTGCAACTAACAGTGGAATACAGGCCAAGGACAAGGCAGATAGACTTTGGCTTTAAATACTTAAGTATAATATAACTACATAATGCAGATACTTAAAACAACAGTCTGTTGGAAATTCCCATATATAGATGTGAATTTTGCCATATCTTGGATGCCAGACTGAACTGTTCTTGAGCAAGGCAGGTGGTTTGAACTGCCAATGTAGCTTAACAAATAGGGTCAAACTTAATCAACTTACGCTGAAAGATATTTTCCCTCTGGGAGTCTATTGTTCACTCATCTGAGTGCAGTTATTTGGGTTTTGTGCTGTAGCCTGTACTCTGAAATTTAGCTGGTTTGTGCCCATCTAAAGAGAGAACTGGCGGAGACCTACCACAAAATCCCATCAAAATGCCAATCTGGAAGCCATAAGTCCTGCAGGGTAATAACATTTTTATTATTTATTGTTTATTTTTAAACAGATAAAAATTTTAAAACATATCCCCCGATACCTTATGAGATAAGAAGCCCTGAAATATTCCATTGAGTTAGTTTTGCTGGTCATCTACTCCTGGGCATATAGCCTACTCTAAAGAGTATTTTGTTTCGCAAGTGAGGTTACCTTGGAGCCTTGGAAGAAATTAAATTTTCATTTGAAAGTGGTTATAAATTGGACATTGCTTCTAAGTTATGGATGGGGCATGTGCATGTGGTCACTTCTCCTTTCAGTTCTAGCACCCTATCTAGAACAGAGCCATGCAGGACTGTGGCGTGCTACCTCACTCTCTGTGAGTTCACAGGGGCCTCAGGCCTGTTGACTGAGAGGGCCTTGTTTGCTTGGTTCTGCCATTCCTCTAGCTTTTACACTCTTTCCAACTTTTCTGCTGCAAGGCTCACTTAGCCCTGAAGGTAAGGATTTGATGAAGGCATCCCATTTAGGGCTGAGTGTTCCAAGGTATCCCAGTCTCTGAATTATTGTCTAGCTGTAGGTCTCTGTATTTGTCTCCATTTGCTACAGGCAGAAGTTTGTCTGAAGAAAACTGAGCATGGCACAGATTTAAGAGTATAGCAGACTGTTATTTGGTGTCATTTTGTTGAAGACGCTGTCTTTTTTGCCAATATGTATTTCTGGTTTATCAAAAATCAGATGTTCATAGGTATGTGGATTTATGTCTATGTCTTCAGTTTGATTCCATTGACCAATGTGTCAGTTTTTGTGCTAATAGCTTATGGTGATATTTTATTTATGTTTTATAAGTAAAGCTTGCATGAAGACCAGAAGGTAAAACTAAGCCACTAGAGGCCAGGCAGTGGTATTACACACTTTTAATCCCAGGATTTGGAAGTAAGAGGCAGATGGATCTCTGTGAGTTTAAGGCCACCCTGGGCTACACAAGATCCATGTAGAAACAGATCCGGGTGGTGGTGGCTCACACCTTTAATCCCATTACTAGGGAGTTACCACACCTTTAATCCTAGCACTAGAGAAGAATATAAGGTAGGATGAAGCAGGAACTCATTCTCTTTCAGTCTCGGGATTTCTTAGAATTAAGAACTCTCTAGTGGCTTGGGTGCTTTGCTCTTCTGATTTTCAGATTATACCCCGATATCTGTCTCTGTGTTTGTATTATTCATGCTACAATAACATGCTGTTTTTATTATAATAGCTCTATGCTACAACTTGAAATCAGGAATGGTGATAACACTAGCAGCTCTTTGATCATTCAGGATTGTTTGTGTTTCCATATAAAGCTGAGAATCATCCTTTCAAGAACTGTGAATGATTGTGTTGGAATTTTGATGGAGATCACATTGAATCTGTAGACTGCTTTTGGTAAGATGACCATTTTACTATGTTAATCATATTAATCCCAGGGCATGGGAGATCTTTCCATTTTCTGATATCTCCTTCAATTTATTTCTTCAATTACTTAAGTTTTTAATCATACAAGTATTTCACTTGTATGGTTCAAGATACCCAAGATAACTTGAAGCTATTGTAAAGGTGTTGTTTCTTTGATTACTTTCTCAGTACATTTGGTATTTGTATATAAGAGGGTTACTAATTTTTGTGAGTTTTTTTTATTTTATTGAGCTATACTTTTGCTGTGTTCCCCTCCCTACCTCTCCCCTCTTCTTCAACCCTCTCCCATGCTACCCATGCTCCCAATTTACTCAGGAAATCTTGTCTTTTTCTACTTGTCTAATTTCTCTGGGTTTATGATTTGTAGGCTGGTTTTCTTTGCTTTATGTTTAAGAACTACTTACAAGTGAGTACAAGTGATAATTGTCTTTCTGGGTCTGAGTTACCTCACTCAGAATGATGTTTTCTAACTCCATCCATTTGCTTGCAAAATTCAAGATGTAATTTTTTTCCTGCTGTATAGTATACATTGTGTAAATGTACCACATTTTCCTTATCCATTCTTCAGCCAAAGGGTATTTAGGTTGTTTCCAGGTTCTGGCTATGACAAACAAAACTGCTATGAACATAGTTGAGCACATGTCCTTGTGGCACAATTGAACATCCTTTGAATATATCCCCAAAATTGGTACTGCTGGAACTTGAGGAAGGTTGTTTCTTAATTTTCTGAGAAATTACCATACTAATATTAAAAGGGGCTGTACCAGTTTGCACTCCCAGCAGCAATACAGGAGTGTTCCCTTTACCCCACATCCTCTCCAGCATAAGCTGTCATCAGTGTTTTTGATCTTGGCCATTCTTACAGGTGTAAAATGGAATCTCAGAGTTGTTTTGATTTGCTTTTCTCTTATGACTAAGGATGTTGAAGATCCTTACGTGTCTTTCAATCATTTTAGATTCCTCTGTTGAGAGTTTTATGTTTAGGTCTGTACTACACATTTTTAATTGGATTATTTGTTCTTTTGATGACCAATTTCTTGAGTTCTTGTATATTTTGGAGATCAGACCTCTATCTTATATGGGGTTGGTGAAGATCATTTCCTATTCTGTAGGCTGTTATTTTGTCGTGTTGACCATGTCCATTTTTTTTACAGAAGCTTTTCAGTTTCAGGAGTTCCCATTTATTAATTGTTTCTCTCAGTGTCTGTGCTACTGGGGTTTTATTTAGTAAGTAGTCTCCTATACCAATACGTTCAAGTGTACTTCCCGATTTCTCTTCTATGAGGTTCATTCAGTGTGGCTGGCTTTATGTTGAGGTCTTCGATTCATTTGGACTTGAGTTTTGTGCATGATGACAGATATGGATCTATTTTCCTTTTTCTATATGTTGATATCCAGTTATGTCAGAACAATATGTTAAATATGTTTTCTTTTTTCCATTTGATTTTTTTTCTTCCTTCTCAAAAATTAGGTGTTAATAGGTGTGTGGATTAATATCCAGGTCTTTGATTTGGTTCCATTGGCCTTTCTGTTTGTTTTTATGACAATATCAGGTTGTTTTCAGTATGGTAGCTCTGTAGTAGAGTTTTAAATCAAGGATTGTGATTCCTCCAGAAGTTCTTTTAGTGTACAGGATTGTTTTGGCTATCCTGGGTTTTTTGGCTTTCCATACAAAGTCGAGTACAGTCCTTTTGAGGTCTGTAAAGAATTTTGCTGGGATTTTGCTAAGCATTGCATTGAATTTGTAGATTGCTTTTGGTAAGATTGCCATTTTTACTATGTTAATTCTACCTACCCAAGAGCATAGGAAATCTTCACTTTTTGGGGTCTTCTTCAATTTCTTTTTTCAAAGATTTAAAGTTCTTCTCATACAAGTCTTCCACTTGTTTGGTTGGAGATACTCCAAGATATTTTATACTATTTATGGCTATTATGAAGGGTAATGTTTCTTTGATTTGGATATAAAATTAACTCACTCACCACTGGACAGGTCAGTGAGTGAATTTTAAATTTTATATCCAACAACTTTGCTGAAAGTCTTTATCAGGTGTAGGAGTTTCTGGGTGGAAATTTTAGGGTCACTGATGTATACTTACATATCATCTGCAAATAAGGATATTTTGACTTTTTCCTCCCCAATTCCTAACTCCCTGATTTCCTTCAATGTCCTATTCTTCTAGTTAAGAGTTCATGTACAATATTGAATACTTATGGAGTGAGAAGACAGCTTTGTCTTGTTCCAGATTTTAGTGGAATTGTTTTTCATTTCTCTCAATTTAAGTTGATGTTTAAGGTATAGTTTTGCTGTAAACCTTCTTTATTAGTTTTAGATATGTTCCTTATATCTCTAGTCTCTCAAAGACTCTTATCATGAAGGGACATTGGATTTTGTCAAGGACCTTTTCTGAATCTAATATAATGATCATGTGGTTTTTGTCTTTCAGGTTTTATTTTTTTAAATAGCAGATTACATCTATGAGTTTATATATGTTGAACCAACCCTGCACCATTGGGATGCAACCTACTTGATCACTGGTCATGGCAGACTGAACCTTTTCTCCTATTACAAAATAAAACTGAAAATTTTATTTTATTAAAAATATTGAAAAATTGAAGAATTTTGTTCATACTGGACTGCATTTCTTTTCTCTAATAGAATCAGTATTTAGGCAGAAATAAGTAATGTTAACCAAAAACAGTAAATATGAGAAATCAGTAAATTGTTTAAGAATTAGAAATATTTAGTTTTGCTGCTTGATGTCTGAAGTTTTAGTCCACAGTGCCTTGACCTCATCACATTGGGCTGCTGTTGGAATTTTAATTCTTTTTGGTGTTTTTATTCTTTGCTCTTTGGGGGGGTCAGCTACCCAGCTCCCAGATATGGAGACTTTCTTACTTATAAATGCCTGACCTTACCTTGTCTTATTTCTAGCCAGCTTTTCTTAACATAAATTATCCCATCTACATTTTGTCTTTGGGCTTTTACCTTTCGCTATTTTTGTATATTTTCTTTCCTTCCTATTCCATATCTGGCTGTGTGGCTGTCCTTCTTTTCTTACTCCTTGATTATCTGTTCCCAGATTTCTCGTCCTATTTATTCTCTCTGCCTGCCAGCCCTAGCTATTGACATTTCCGCTCTTGTTAGACCAATCAGGAGTTTTAGACAATGCAACACAGCTTCACAGAGTTAAAAAGAAATGCAACATAAAATAATACAACACATCTTTGCACCATTATACAAATGTCCTGCATCATCAACAAATGTAGCCCATCTTCAACTAATATTCTGTAACAGATTGCTGTTAGTTAAAACAGCCTAGAGGGTTGAAGCTACTCACACTGTACCAGCTAGAAAGCAGGCAATGAGCAGTGAGCAAGGGTACAAGTTCCTGTATATGCTCTGAGGGCACAGCTCTAATGTCCTACTTCTTTGAAAATGGCCCCAGCTCCTAAAGTTTTACCACAACCCCCAAAGATCAACAGCCTAAAATCAAATAAATAGGATATAAGACATTTAGTGGTATTTCAAATCAAAAGTATGGCAATAGAGATACCAAATTTGGCAGCTGTTTCAGGTATATAAAATATATAATTATATAAAATATTCAAATATTTGCATATAGTCTACACATATCAGCCTCTATATATTAAATAATTTCAATATTATTTTTATCATCAATACAATACAAATAACATGCAAATGTTATGGTATCTTTTTACGGAACAATAGGAAGAAGGCTAACCACATTCAGTACTTACAAAATTATTTTTGTTTTTTTTCTCTTGTTTTTTTTCCCCATTGACTTGATTTCCACAATTAGTTTCAGTCTACAGAAATCCTGGTGCAATCAGCAGGCCAATTTTATTTTTTAGTGGTCACTTATTTTTGGAATGCAAAGTCATTTGTTCTTTTTGATTTTTACAGCAGGAAGAAAGATATATTATTTTCATTTAATAAACAGCTTATAACTAATATTTGAGTGACCAGAATGGATCGGAAGAACATCAAAAGTATTTATGTTTTTAGACAAGCTTAACATATCATGAAGATACAATTTTTAATTAAAAGTGGGGGCTTAACGAATTCTACCTCTCACAGAAGTCTTTGAAGCTACAGTCTTTTTACAAAGCTCTACACTTTTCATGGTGACTTGTTCACACATCCACAAAACTATTACAGAACCTGAGGCATGCTCTCTCTTTCCCTCCCTTCACCCTATCCTGTCATCTTTTATTTTCACTTATTTTTGTGTTCACAATTGTAATTCTGAAAACAGAACCCAGGGCTTTGCAGTGGTTAGGTGTGGTGGACCCCTTGACCAGCAAGGAAGAACGACCATGAATCGAGGATTCTTCTCAAATCACACTTTATTGGAGCCTCTTGGTTGAAGGGAGAGCGGGAAGAGAGAGAGAGAGAGAGAGAGAGAGAGAGAGAGAGAGAGAGAGAGCGCCAAGCGGCATCTGCTGATATAGGTTAAAGGGACTTGGGTACTGTCCTGATTGGTGAATACCAGTCTGCTGATGTCCAAAGCCTCGGGATTGGCCAGGGACAAGGCTCAATTGCGCATGTACAGGCAAAGGGCGCTCAGCCCCATGCGGCAATACCAAATAAGGACTTGTTTACCTCCAAGCTGCAGGACCTCAGGCGCCATACAGTTAGGCAAATGTTCTACCATTGATCTGTGTTCCAAACCAAGTGTGAAATATTTCTGAAAGAGCCTGTGAGGAAATACTGAACTAAGAAATGATTAGATACAGGGAAAAACACAAATTCCTATTTCACCATATGAAAAAAAGCAGAACACTGTGTTTAACGTTACAACATGGATGGATGCTCTAATTATTACCTTTGTTTTGTGCACTGGTGTGTTTGTGTGTGCATGAGTGTGTATACATGTGTGTGTGCGTATGTGTGAATATGTCATATGTCCTGTGTGTGGAGGACAGAAGGCAAATTTCAGCAGTCTCTCCTTTTACCACGTGGGTCCTGAGATGAAAATTTTGATGGTCAGACATGGCAACAGGTGTCTTTACCCAATGTCCCATCCTACTAGCTCCAGAGAGATAATCAATTTTAAGGAAATCTTTCACATACTTTTCTTGTAACCATTTCCTGAAATATACATCATAATTCTCTAATGTATTCCTCTGCAGTACAAATGTCAGTGGATTTTACTGTGTTGTCTTAACTTTGCCTTCATCATCACAGTCAGAGCCTGCTCAACACTCAACACAAGCTGGTACCCTCTGAGCACCTACAGTCCCTTCTTTACTTGCGTACCTCCCTCCTGCAAACAATAAGCAAACTCTGACCCATCTCTATGTGGATTTTTGATCAGGGGAATGATTAGGTCTTCTCTTGTTCTAATGACTGACATTATAGAAGGAATACAGCTTTCTCCAAGGACCTAAACACTGTATCAGATGTCTTATCAACACTTCATTATTGGTCCTGGTGGATGACAGTCTACTCTATGGTGTGTTACACATGGACCTAATCAACAATTCATTCATTATCTCTGTGTATTCCTGTGGATATTATGAACAAAGCTCCTATAAACAGTTACAAAAACATGAGAAAACTTTAGCGTGGAAATTAAGGGATTTAGGGAATTTAAGAGATAAAATATGTGCTGAGTAGTTTGTTGTTGAATTATATTTTATCTCTCTGTTACTCTGTCAGTATCCTGCTATTCCACGGAGTAGGTGTCTGAAATACAGAAACAAGCCTTTACCTTCATCGACCCCACTCAAGTCATCATCAGTTCTTGCTTAGTCTAGAAAAATACACTCTTAATTAGACTGTGCTTCTAGCCTTGTTTAGCTAATGACTTTGCTCCATTAAAAAAAACCCACTGTACAGAGGCAATTAACTTAATTAGGCCATTTTTCTCCTTTGGTTTCTAGTGCTTTTCTTGCTTAAGAAGAAATTTTACGATTATTTCCACTGGTCTAAAGCTGGACAGTGTTTGCTTCACAACATTCCTCTGCCATCGTTCCAAGCAGCTTGACCTTTGGCCTTCCAGGTTCTCATTACTCCTCCGATGCACAAAGTATGTGTGCTCTACAGTTGGATTCTTACATATTTGTTTCAAATAGGATTTCCTCTCAGTAGCAACATATATTGTCCTAGTTTGAAAGTAAATCTGTGACAGAGGGACATGGTGCCTTCCTAGCAGATACATCCTTTCTCACTTGATGGGATATCCCATGTGGTACAATGTTTTCATTATCATTCTGACACCATTTATTTATATTTTTAGTTCTTATCACATCTGATATAAGCTTGATTTTAAACATCTGTTTGTAGTAGATCTCTGTTTTAAAATGTGAATCATGGATTAAATACATTTTATTCATTGGGATGGCTAAATGTCTGCTAAAGACAATGAAGTGGAGCAGCAAGATGTCTCAGAGGATCAAGACAAGTTCTGCCAAATCAACCAGACAATCTGAGTTTGAGCCTTAGAACTTACATGGTGGAGGCAGAGAACTGATTCCTGGAAATGGCCAGCAATCATGTGCCATAGGACATACATTAATATCTATTGAACACACTCACACATGATGTATAAATGTAAAAAAGTGGCTGTCAATCTGAAATTGGATACTATTATTGCTCAAGGCAGTTTTCGATTATCTAAAAGAAAATTGATATAAGTAACTGCACAAGTCTGTAATGAATTGAATTGCCCTGAAACTGTACAGTATTCAGCTTGCAGAATCATAAGAGTCGCTCTTACTGGTACTATCAAGAACCTTTAATGTCTGCTGCATTATTTTTAACACACAATGTTCAGCTCTTCTTATAAACCAATGGTGGGATTAATATTCTAAAACTCTACCTTTGTAAGTCATAGCTATCTATTTAAAAACTAAAGCAAAAATTAATGTAGATTTATAAATGAAAAGTAAAGACTTCTTAAGTTATGAGTAGAAAAAGATTCCTTTAATCTTTTTTAATGTTTTTATTTGACCTATTCATAGTTTTATTTCACTGTTCATAGTTCTGTGTTATATATAGACAATTTATTTCAAGCACATCATGGAATTTGACCATATTTTTCACATTTTCTTCCTTCCCTCTTCCTCACTCCTCCCCCTTCCTTGTCTCTTTTTCCCCTAGTCTCCCCTCTACTTTCATATTTATATAAGGATATGAATAAATGATTTTATGTGTCTATAAAAAGTCTAAGAACCACAAACTAATAAAACATGATAATTGCCCTTCAATATATGACTTAATTCGCTTGGCCTGATGAGCTCTATTTGTATTAATTATCTCTCAAATGGCAGTATTTCATTGTTCTCGATGGTAGAACCTCCAACCTATATCACATTTTCCTATCCGTTCATTGGTTGATAGGCACCTAGTCTGACTCCCTAGCTTGTCTGCCATGAACTTTTGTATTGTGAGATAGCTTGTCTATGTGGAAGTTTTAATTTTTGTTTTTTTTTTATTTTAGTAATATTCATTGTTGGGGTGTTGGTGTCTATAAGCGTTTAGGGATGACCACTTGGGATTTGAAAACCTGTCTGAGAGGTCGACTTTAGAGAAGGCTGATTCTCTCAGCAATCACTAATCATCTGTCTAGAGGTAAGACTTTAAGAGGTGTTTTTCCCCATTCATGCGGATATATCCATTATTAGTATCATTTTGCAGATCTTGTTTAGGTCACCGTATTGTCATGAGTATAACTTCTTTGTCACATAAGGAAGAGCACTATTTGACACTTGGGTCCTAGTCCTCTGTCCCTTAACAATGTTTCTGTCCCTGTTTCCTGATGTGGGGTTTCCCTCTGTATGCTGTAATTACTATTAATAAATAAAGAAACTGCTTTGGACCTATAGCAGAGCAGAACTTAGGCAGGCAGGGAAGATGGAACTGAATGCTGGAAGAAAGAAGATTGGAGTTAGAAAGAAGCCATGCAGCCCTGCCGGAGACAGACACCAGAACTTTAGCAAGTAAGCCACAGCCATGTGACAATGCACAGATTAATAGAAATGTGTTAAATTTATATGTAAGAGTTAGCCAATAAGAAGCTAGACCTAATGGGCCAGACAGTGATTTAATTTAATTAATATAGTTTTTGCTTGATTATTTTGGTTGGCTGAGTAGCCAGGAACCAACAAGTGGCTTCCATACAACAGTAAAATAATTTGCAGTGCATTCTACCATATCCCATATCTCATCAAAGAAAAACTGCAAGATGTGCAAAAAAATTGTTCTACAAACTTCTGATTATATTTGTGTTTAAAATGCTCATAAAGAGGAACAAAGGGAACTCTTTAGTTTGGAAGAGGTCTTATCAAAAGAACAACACACAATTTAGTTAATGGGATAAAACAGAATGTTTTCACCATGTATTAAGATGCTCACCTTCCTAGGCCTGGAGGGATTGGGAAGGAACTTGAACTTCCCACAGGGCAGAAAACCCTGACTGCTCTTTGGACTGGAGAGGGGGGAGGAGAGGGAGTGGGGGCGGAGGGAATGGAGGGAATGGGAGGGTATGGGGAGGAGGGGAGGAAGTGGAATTTTTTATAAACAAACAAATAAAAAAAGGCTAAAAAAGAAAAGAGAGAGAGAAGAGACAGGGGAAAAAGAAAAAAGGCCCAGTAACAAACTATAGCTAAAGAGAAACAGAATGATTTAAGTTAGAAAAGCTAGCTAGAAACAAGCCAAGCTAAGGCTGGGCATTCATAAGTAAGAATAAAACTCTGTATATTTTTTTTTTAAAAAAAAAAGATAGA
This sequence comes from Myodes glareolus, assembly GCF_982192425.1. Lineage (NCBI taxonomy): Eukaryota > Metazoa > Chordata > Mammalia > Rodentia > Cricetidae > Myodes > Myodes glareolus. The sequence goes on along the minus strand of NC_142043.1, from coordinate 16,195,466 downwards.
GTCACAGAGCAGTACACAGAAACAAGATAAGCAGGGGATCTTTTCTTACGAATATCAGCCTTAAGCCCCATGAGTCCCTTCCCCCTAATGCAGTGCCTATTCTATATTTCAGCTTGCAACCTCCCAAGAACAGTGATGTTACCCAGTTTTACTCTCCAAATGCACACAGCTGCACCATTTCTTCAGTATGCTTAAGTGCTCGGAGCTCCTTCTTATTTGCTTTCATTTAGTCCTTCTTGGCTGGGCTGCCATCGTTCCTGCAGTCTCTGTCTTGCTTCATATATCAGGCATCATCATACAAGCCGCTTCTTTGTGCCTTTGCTTGTCTGGAGGTTCAGATGATGCCTGGAATCAGAACTCAGCCGAGCCCCACGAGTCATCATCCAGTGGAATTTCAGGAAAATCAGACAGCATTTTCATTTCTGCTTTGTTGATTTCTGGCACAGAGGTGGGTATTCGTGTGTTTTGCTTTGTTTTCGGCTTATGTCTTCAGTGTCTTCAGGAAGGGATGATAGCATGGCACGAGATGGAATAAAAACAAAATTCCCCAACTCAGAAATATCTTCCCTCTTTGTCTCACCGACTAAAGTTTCAGATCTCTATTGTACAATGGAAATACAGAACAAGCATGGCTTGAGTTTTACCCTACTCTCATTGGAGGAAGGGAAATTCACTGTGAGGGACAGACCAATACATTTTAATTTACAAAATGACAGATGCAAAGATACAAGAATATTAGTTCCCTACTCAGCACTGTTGCAGTTTGTCACTTCCTTTCCCTTTTGACTATGCCAGCTGAGTTCCATCGTGGTGACAAAAGAAATACTTTCATTACTTTTGAAACTTGAGCCACGTATCTGGCACTGATTTCTGTTGGTAGAGGCTGCTTGTACATTTCTGGCTGCTCAGACCCAAAAGAACTACACAGAAACTATATTATGTAAAACACTGCTTGGCCAATAGCTTAAGGGTATTGCTAGTTAGTTTTTACATCTTAAATTAACCCATTTCCATTATTTTATATTTTACCACGGGGCTCATGGTTTACCCATAAAGTTCCCAGGGATCTGTCTCTTTAGGTGGCAGCTGCATGTCTTTGTGACTCTGCCTACACTCTCTCTACATCTTTGTTTAGATTTTCTGTCTGGCTCTACTTTGTCAAGCCATTGACCAAAAGCAATTAACCAATAAAAGCAACACATCTACAGGACATCCCACAAAGGATTTCAAGTTGAATAAAATCTATCAAGAAGGGATATTATTTATGAATTTTTTCAACTTATCTATTCCAATCATTTCTCCCCTTTCACTTGTCTTTGTGAACCATTTTTAAAAAATGCCTTCCTTATGTAAAAAGATTCTTGATTTTATTTTCACAGGGCACCCCTATGTCCATTGTATGTAAGTCAGTAGTTATTAGGAAGAAATAAAAAACATGGGCTAGAGGGCTGATGAGATGGCTCAGAGGTTAAGAGCACTGGCTGCTCTTCCAGAGGTCCTGAGTTCAATTCCCAGTAACCACATAGTGGATCACAATCATCTGTAATGAGATCTGGTGTCCTCTTCTGGCATACATGCAGGCAGAACACTGCATACATAATAAATAAATAAATAAATAAATAAATAAATAAATAAATAAATAAATAAATAACATGGGCTATATACAGTATTTTTCTCATAACAAAAGTATCTCTAATAATCTTCTCTCTTCTTCCAAAGTTCACACAAATACAGACCAGGAAACTCTTGCTGTTTGATTACTTCAGAAACTTAAATGAAAAAAAAACAATATTTGTTTCCTTTTTCACTCAAAATATCTAATGTACTCAAACAAAGTATGTCTCACGAGATTTTCGAAAATACAAAGTAACATAATTACTTCTAGGCACTCTGTTGTACATACAACTAGTGTACTCTGGCGCTGCTTCATCTTGTGTAATCAAATCCTTTTGCACACTGACAGCAAGTACCATCATCTGGCTCTCCAACACTTCCCTCACAACCTACAGGGGACTGTCTTGGCTGAACTCAAGTTTTCTAGGTGGCTCATCTAATTAGAATCGTGCAGAATCTCCTTCGTGTCACAGTTAGTGCATGTAGCATGATATCACCAATTCCACGTAATTTGCCCCTTTTTTGAATTTTTTTTCTTTCTGAAGGATGACTAAAATTCCATTTCGTGCATGTAACCCTTTTTATCTAGAAACTCAATCATTTATGAGTATTTAAATTGTTCTTTCATCTTGGCCATTGTGGATAGTGCTATAATGGACGTGGAAGTAAGTACTTGATTTTATATATTTTGTGAAATACTCACACATATCCCAACATACGTTTTCCTTTACTTTGTCAAAATTCATGTTTTAAATATCTATTACAACTGGGGATGGAAACTTAGCTCAGTTATTAGAATGCCTATCTAGCATGCACAGACACCTGTGTGGGAGCTCCATCATGGCATATGAGATGAGAGGTGAGAGGTGAGAGGATCACAAGGTCAAGCTCGTCTTCACCTATGTTAGAAGGTAGAGCCCAACTTGGAACACATAATAAATAAATAAATAAATAAATAAATAAATAAATAAATAAATAAATACATCCTATACATTTTCATGAAAATATAGAATCTTAAAAATGCATACCACTGTGAGATCATCGCCACTACCAGGATGTGTAATATTTCCACTCTTCAGATTTTCCTGTTTCATGTTTCTGTAACTAAGTGCTTCCATGATTTTGATACCTGGACACCACCAACTGTGCTATACTTTTATTTTTTTAGGTCTGTCACATAACCAAGCATACTACCTTACTGGGTACCAATAGCTCATCTGTTTGCTTTGTAGCTTTAGGGTATAAAAAATTTACCATCTTTTTTAATCTTTATGATCTTTGGTGTGTGAAAACTGTTCTGTATATCCCTGTGGGTATGTAGATGCCATGGCCTACAGGTAGAAGTCAGAGGTCAACTTAGCACATTGGTCCTTGCCTTCTCCCCTTTTTTTGAGATCAGATCATTTGTTATGCACTGCCAGTGCCAGGTTAGCTGACCCAGAAGCTATTAGGGATTCTTCTGTCTCCACATCGCATCTCCCATTGAGTATTGGGAGTACACTGACTACTTCCACTGAGACTCATCTGGCTTTACAAAGATTCTGAGACAGTGATGACAGGTCACACAGTTGGCTCACTAAACAATCTCCCCAAGAAACCCACTCTTCCTTAGTGCTTTTATTCAGTGTAAGGTACATAACATGCTTCCAATTTTGGGAAAAAATTCTAGACAGATTTTTGTATAAATGTAAGTTTTCATGTCCTTATGGCAAATATACAAACTTTGGATCCAACAATAGACAGGTGTGTTCATCTTTAAGGAAATTTTATCCTGTCATTTGATGCTACCACATCATTTCACATTCCCTGAAACAAATTATGTGATTCTCAACTGCTTTGCTTTCTCATAAACATTTTATGATATCAATATCTTTTTGATTTAGCTTTCCTTATAAAGCTAGAGTGGAATTTCATTTTGATATAATTTGCATTTTCCAGATGCTCAGACAACACATATCCTTTGGTTTATTCATGACTTCCCCTATTCTTTATTGATGTATGCTACAAGACCTTTGGCAATTTCTTTTAAAAATTTAGATTATTCAAATTTTTCTAATAAAAATATTTACAGTGAATTCTTATTATATTTGGAATGAAAAATTTTGAAGAGATGCATCCCTTTCAGATATATTCACCTACACTTAAAGTTTTTTTTAAGTAATTTCATTAAATTATAAAAGTTTCCATTTCCGCCCCTCCTCCCACCACCCTCCCACTGCCCCCACTCCCTCTCCTCCTCCCTCTCCATCCCTAAGAGCAGTCAGGGTTTCCTGCCCTGTGGGAAGTTCAAGTTCCTCCCCCCTCCCTCCAGGTCCAGGAAGGTGAGTGTCCAGACAGACTGGATCCGCAAAACCCAGTATGTGCAGAGGAAACAAGTCCCAGTATCATTGTCAATGGCTTTTCAGAAAGACTCCAGGCCAGCCACATTCAGATAATCTGGCCACATTCAGAGAATCTGGTTGGATCGCGTCCTCGTTCAGTCCCAGTCCAACTGGCCTTGGTAAACTCTCATTAGATCCGTCCCCTTGTATCAGTGGGTGATCGCATCCCTCGCAGTCCTTATTTCCTTTTTCATTTTCTTCGTCCTTCTGCTCCTCATTTGGACTTTGGGGGACTCAGTCCGGTGCTCCAATGTGAGTCTCCATCTGTATCACCATCCATCATCGGATGAAGGTTCTCTCTGGTCTTGCCTTCTTTGCTCACGTTCTCTTTCCTTCTGCTTCTCGTTTGGACCTAGGGAGTTAAGTCCAGTGTTCCGATGTGGGTCTCTGTCTCTATCTCCATCCATCGCCAGATGAAGGCTCTATGGTGATAAGCAAAATATTCATCAGTATGGTTATGGGCCTAGGCCGTTTCAGGCACCCTCTCTTCTGTCCAGAGAACAATCTGGGGATCTCTCCTTGGACCTGGGATCCCATTTATAATCAAGTCTCCTCTAAACCCTAAAATGACTCCCTTAGTTGAAATATATTCTTCCCTGATCCCATATCCATCCTTCCTCCCTCCCCCACATCCCGGTCCACCGAGATTTCCCCATTCCTCCCCTACTCCCTTCTCGCTAACCCTCTCCCCTTCCAACAACCCTTGTTCAATGTGGTAAAATTTTTTAATATCAATTAACTCCAATCTACCCATGCCTTTCATTAATAGCATGCATTTCTGTGTAAATTCTAAAGCTCTGTCTAAATGCAAATTATGGTATTTTCCTTCAATATTTTTATTCTAAATGTTTCATATTAAAACTTCTTTAAGCACACTATTACTTTAAATTAATGATTAAGCCTCTGTATAAGTATTTGTATAAATTATCCCTTTAAAAATATATACTTTTTCTCTTTTTCATTGCTTTATAAGTAATACCATTCAAAATTTCCACTTTCTCTCCTCCTCCCATTTTCCTGCTGCTTCCCCGCTTACTGCCCCCCTCCAGTCCTAAGAGAGGGCAGGGTGCCCTGCCCTGTGGGAAGTCCAAGGCCCTCCTCCATCCATCCAGGCTTAGGAAGGTGTGCATCCAAATAGACCCTCACACTGGGATCAGTTTAGTTCCACACATGAGATGCAAAGATCAATCATCTGAAACTACCAACTTGTAGAAGCATTAAAATCTTAAAATCTAAGGGTTTGTGAGTTTCTTTTATCATATAGGCTTATAATGCTTAAAAACTGAAAATTACTATATGGATAATATTCTAGATAAAATAATGTTTCTCTTCCTTTTTCTAATCCTTTCTCTTCTTCTCTGTGTCATCTTTCCCCCTTTTCTCTGTCTTTTTACTTGATTTTATAAACATTTGATATTAAATAATGAAATTTATTTCCTTATTGTAGAAGCAATCATCTATTTGTCCACACAAGTGAGCAGATCTTTTCCTATTTCTGGCATGAACATCCTTTCTTCAGAAGTACTTCTAGTGGGCATTTTAGGGGTTCAGTCCCTAGTTCCAGAATCTTATCTCTCAACCACCAAGTCTAGAGTCTATTTCTGAAAACTTTTAGTCTCTCTGTTCAGTTGCATCTTTCCAGGCTTGGTTACAGGAATTTGCATTTTATTCTACATTTATTTGTTTTTCTAATTAAACCTTTCATTACAAACAACTGCATTTCAGGGGGTCAGGGGCTTGGTCCTACCCCAATTTAATGCGCCAGACTTTGTTGACTCCCAGCAAGAGCCCTTAACTATTGGGAGTAGTTGATGGGCAATTGGCTGGAGAAATGTAATGCAATTTACATTTAAGAATATATATTTAGGAATGCATATAGTCTAAATATACATTTAGACTATATATTTAGAAATATATAAAGGATATATCCTCACTCTAACCTGCTCAGTCTTTATAATGTTACCCGTATGTACATTTTTAGGACTAACCCTTTGGCTTTGGATAACCAATCGGTGTGTCCTTCCCTGAAGACTATTTCTTCCATGTCCAATATTCTTTAATTGCCTGTAGTTCATTGTATAAAGTTGAGGCCCTGTGAGCTTTTCACAGTCCATGTTTGCATAACTATTGCGTCCTTATCACTCAGCTCACATCTGGACCCTCATTTGGGTGAGATGCTGTATTAATCCGTGTAACTTCTGACACTCATAGGAGACACAATCTCAAAAAAAACTTCCCAGTCCTTGGACTCTTACAGTCTTTCTGCCCCCTCTTCCTTGCAGAGTTCCCTGAACCTCAGGTCTATGAATGCTACATAGATATATCCATTGGGACTAGGCTTACAACAACTCCGCATTTTCACTGACTGTGGCTTTCTGCAGTGCCTGTTGCAAAGAAAAGATTCCTTGATGAGAGGAGAGGAATACACTTACATGTAAGTACAAGGAAAATGTTTAATTGTTAACAATTATGTTTGTTTTATTTGTCTTTTTGCCCACCATGTCTTATCTAGATAAAGGAAAATGTGTTCATTGCAGCATAGAGCAAGAGGTCAGTATCCATATACTCCTATGAAATCCCATCTCCTCCTGCAGTTACGCATGGCATGCAATCAGTAAATTCCGATGGAATGTCAGTAGAAATGCTATGTGACAGATCTGATGCAAAAATTAGACTTCTGGAATCAACACTACCAACTGAAGAGTTACCCAAGTGAGATGTTTAGGCAAATTGATGGTGCTGAGTGAATATGTCCATTTTATTTTTTAAGCAATTGTATGTGGGGATTTTCAGAATGGCTACTGTTATAAACATTGATAAAAATGTTATTAAGTTGTTAAAATTTAATATAATAACATAGAATTCCTATGTTTCCTCATAAACTGAAACTAATACAATTACTTTTCTATTATATGTTATCTTTATTTCCAGGAAAACACTTTTTTGTAATTATTACTTTTTCTATGTATTACTATGTCTCAAGGGTCCTTAAGATTTAAATTGCTTAAAAAAACTGTTGTTGTGATTGACTTTGTAGTTGTGATTGACTTTGTACGTTCTAATTGACAAATCTTGATTAAGGAAATAAAGTGTTTGAAGTTATTTTCTCTGTACTTAAGAGAATCACTCAAACAATTACTTAGCTATCAACAGGAATTTATTGTCTATTTGATCGTTCAGAGATTTGGGATATGCCATTAGCCATTCATAAAAACACATTCCTTTTAGTGTGACGAAAACAGGTTACAGAAGCAAATCCTTATTTACAGAATATTCCTGAGCAAAATAAGAAGCATCAGACTTAACATTCCTACAATAATTTGAGTGGTATTCTGCAGAACATATTGTACTTATTTTTATGTGTAAGTCAAAATGTCTTTGACTTATTTTGTGATTCTTTTGTCTATCTCTGTCTCTCTTTCTGTGCTTATGTTCGTTGGGGTGTGGATACATAAACGGAGCCATGTATATATGCATGTGTGTATTTTATGTGCACAAGTGTGTGTATTTGTTCATGTCTGTGTTTGTGCAATTATTTTGTAATTATTGTAATTATTTTTAGGATCCACGTATACGTGTGTGTTTGTATGTGCACAGTGTGTATGTATGTCTGTTTATATGTAGGTTTATGTAATAACTTTGCAATTTTTGTATTTACTTTTATATGTCATTTACTTCTTTTACTTTGTGATTCTTTCATCTTTCTCTGACTCTATGTGCTTATTTTTATTTGGGTATACATATATAAACAGATCCGTGTGTGTGTGTGTGTGTGTGTGTGTGTGTGTGCAAATGTGTGTATGTATATTTGTTCATGTGTGTGTTTGTGTGTATATATGTGCATGTGCATTTGTGTGTGTTTATGTGTGTGCTTATAGGGTATGTGTGCTTGTGTATGTATGTGTTTGTGTGTGTATGAGTGTCTGTGTGTATCTGTGTATGTTGGTCAGAAGACAACTTTGGGTGTCATTCATTAGGAGCTGTCATGCACCTTGTGTTCTTTTTTTAAGACAGCATCTCTCCTTTGAGGGTGCCTGACTTGGCTAATCTTGCTAACAAGAAAGCTCCCTGGATCCTCTGCCTGCTCTCCAGAATTGATATTAGAACTTTATATCATACTTGGATTTTAATGTGGTGTTTGGGGTTGGGCTCAGGTCTTCATGCTTGCCATACAACTCTATGCACACTGACTGGGCCGCCTTCACAGACTTTCATGGTTCTATTTCAGTCAGTTTCTATTTACTCTGATAATAAATTTGTTACAGTAGAGTATGATTTGGGACAATGGTCTGTACCCTATCATTTGTATTTTAAATAAATGCTGATTGGCCAGAAGCCAGGCAGGAAGTATAGGCAGAGCAACTATGCGGGAAGTAGAGGCAAGGCAAGAAGAACAGGAGAATTCTGGGAAGAGCAAAGCTGAGTCTATAGTCTTCACTGAGACACAGAGCAAGCAAGATGTGACTGCCTCGTCGAAAAAGGTACCGAGCCACGTGGCTAACATAGACAAGAATAATGGGTTGATTTAAGTTATAAGAATTAATTAATAAGAAGCCTGAGCTAATAGACCAACCAGTTTACTATTAATGTAGACCTCTGTGTATTTCTTTGGGGCTGAATGACTGTGGGACCCGGCAGGCCAGAAACCTCCAACAACAAGTCTAGATAATAAATGCAATAATTTTTGTCACCTATTAAGTTCTTTCTTTTAAAAACATATGAACTCTTTCACCAGAAGACTACAACCTTCACCACTTTATAAAGATTCCTTCTAAGGAAAATTAATTTGTCATAGCATAGTCATGGCTACTAAATTGATCATGAAAGTTCTGCAGTGAAGTATTCACAGTACAAATGTTGGTATATTTATCTGGGATATTTGCAAACACTGTTTTCTGACTCTAAAATGAATATATAACTAGATAATTGTATTTTATATTTATGGATGTAAATTATAAACTCATTTCGCTAGGATATTAATATAAATTCAATTTTATTGTCCACTAAAAGAATTACCTTCACTAATGAGTACAAAAAATAGAAAAGTATGGGCATGCTAATATATAAATATTCACATATAGTTATCTAAATATTTTTTCTGTGACCAAACACATAATATGGAGCAGGTTTAGAGAGAAGGATTTGTGTCTCACTGTTTGTAGGCACGGTGTTTTAGGGTGCAAAGTTTAAGGCAGTAGGAAGTTGCATCTGCTTGCACATATCTTGAAGGACCAGCAGAGTGAGAACCAGAAAAAGACAAATCCAGGAAATAACCTTTAAGATATACACCCTCCCCATTTCTGCTTTTTTCTGCTAGACTTTATTCAAGCTCTAAATGTTTCATGATCTTCCAAAATAGCACCATCTATTGTTAACCAATTATTTAGACAAATATTTAAATATATGAGCCTATAGAAGATATGCATTCAGACAATGGTTGTGCATCTGCATATATATAAATATATACATATATATGTATGCATATCCTCTAATTCACCCATATAAATATAATAAATTCATGTCTATATGTGCATGTGCATGCATATGTATGTGTGTAGATCTGTTTCTTTCTTAACCACTTTTTTCCTTTTTAGTCCAATGAGACTGGCTGACATTTTAATTTTGGGTTCCACATATAGTAAAAGAATAGCTTGATTTTCACTGTCACATTTTACTTAGTAAAGTGTATTTGTTATATTTCTGTCACTCAGTCCAACTTGGAAGGAACAATTTAATGGGAAAAAGACTCATTGTTGCTCATGGTGAGGGAAGTGGAGCAGAGCAGTGTAATTAACATCATCGCATCCAGGAATCAGAGAGGTAAGGGACATACTGAAGAATCTAGCATGAAGTGTAGCCTGAGGAACATCTCTCATGACCCACTCCCCTAAGTAGACATTACTACAAGTCTTCACTACAACCTCCACTATGCTGTCAAATGGTCAACCAACTAAGGAATTATGCCATCGTTAGGTCAGATCCAACATGATGCAGTGGTGTCTAGAAAGACTATCACAGATGCATGCAGAGGTGTCTTTACTAATATCTGTGTATCTCTTCATCCAACCAAACTGATGAATATGATAACTCATCATACATAATTTCTTTGAATCAACCCATATTATTTCAGGTAGAGGAATCCCTTCTTTGTAAGGAGGGATAAATAATACGCATCATCAAATATTATACCTTATACATTCTTGTGCCTGTGGTGCTTATACTGTTGGCCTATTTTAGCTATCATGAATAATGCTGAAATGAAAATGGGGATGAAGACATTGCTTTGAGAAACTGATTCCATTTCATTTGGACTTGTACCCAGAAATAGCTAGAACTAGGTCAGGTGATGGCTTTTAATGAACTGGGGAAACTTACACTGTTTTCCATAATGTCTGCACCAGGTTTCATTTCTGTTAACAGTGTACAGTGTTGTCCTTAGCCACACATTCTTGATTTGTCTTTTTAAAAATAATAGTCAGCCCCCCCAAAAAATTTTGAGCTTATTTCTCATTAAGATTTCATTCCTGTTACATGATTTAACTCAAAGAATGATTTCATGCACTTATTGTTCATTTATTTATATGGTTAGCTTTATTAGTAAAAATTTATTCTAGACATGTGTCCATTTCAAGGTTGTTGGATTTTGATTTTTACTTCTTTCATTGTTTGTGTTACTTAAATTTTGTGGATATTAAGTCTTTGTGAGTTGAGCAGTTATAAACATCTTCTTTTCTATAGGTTAATATTTTATTTCTTTGATTATTTCCTTTACCATGTGGAAAATTTTTACTTTGATGTAATATTGTTTATCTAATTGTGTTTTTGTTCTACTGCTTCTGGATGTATAACTGAAAATATTATGGTTCAGAACAATGTCAAGACACATTTTCTTTCTATTATTGTCCAGTGGTTCTAGAATTTCAGGTCCTATATTTAAATGTTTAATCTCTTATTTAGATAAGTTTTGTATACACTGAAAGATGAAGATCCAATTCCATTACTTCCTGTTTCTCTCCAAACCAATTACTGATTACACCCTCATTCTCCAGTTTCATGATTTTTGTGTTCTTGTTAAGTATTAGTTGATGAATGTGTTTATCAGTGGCATCTCAAAGGTGATAATGAATATATGTTTTTATCAGTAGCCTCTATGTTCCATTGGTCTGTTTTCTGATGGTAGCATGATTATTAATTTTTTCTTTCCTAAAATTTAATTAATTAAAAAATTCACATCAGTGTCCTTCATTCTCCTCCTTCCAAGCTTCCCACAGAAAGGAAATAAATGAAACCGTAATTATTACAATACAAAGTATTACTAAGGACATAAACAGCAGAACAACAGATTGGCTCCAATCAACACCACCTTTCAATAATAGCTTCAACTTTCTAATAAAAATATACAGTTGAGTTGAATAGATTTGGAAGCCGAATTTATCTTTCTGTTGTCTATAAGAAACACATCTTAGGTTTAAAGTTAGGTATCATTTTGATGTGATCAGATAACAGTCTACCATTTTGCTCACTATAGCACATTTTTATTGCTCTATCTTTTGTTTGATTCAAATGCAGACAGGGGAAATGCCTGTAACTTTTGTTTCCCTACCCCATAGGCTGACTTTGATTTTACAAATCATTGGATTCAGTTTGATGAGTACTAAGAAATTCATTCTTTTACTGAAGGTTTCTTTAGCTGTTGAAACCTTCCATAATCTGATACAATGCTTTTTTTCTTTTTTCTTTTTGGATGTTTTTATTTCTGTGAAAAAATAATGACATCATGGCTTTGATAGGGATTCTGCTGAATCTTTGGGTTATTTTGGAAAAAAAACAGGGATTTTAAGAATGTAATTCAGACAGTTCATGAACATGGGATGTGTATGATTAGTTTATTTCTCAATGGTCCCTTTGATATCCTGAAGTTTCCCATGTGAAGATCTTCCACTTCATGTTCTAAATTTATTCTTAGGCATTACATTCTTTTTGATATTATTTGGTGAATGTTTTTATAATTTTTAATAAATTTTCCTCTGGTTCTTTTAGCTATTTTAATTGAAATAAAAATCCTGGCAGTTTATGGATACAATGTAGATAAATAAAAGTGCAATTTGGATAGGAGATTTAGATATTAGTATTAGGTGAATACACAAATATGGTACAAGCAATTTAAACATTTCTAATCTGCTAATATCCATTACTTGTAGCTTAATTAAGAAACATTTATAAGAAGATTCAAATCTAACTCCCAGAAAGTAGAATATTTTATAATGAATTGTGACAACAAACCGATATTTAAGATTCTGGCAATGTGCAGGGCAAGGGTAATGTAAGAGTCTGCACTTTCCAATGGATACCCACACCCGGTTCAGGCTGCGCGCTTTTCTGAACTCGAGCCCACGAGAATGGACGATTGTCCTGAGGGTTGGAAAAGAGACACACACACAAAAGAGACCTTTGCTCATTTACCAGAGTAAATGGCAACTTTATTAAACTCAAGTCAGGTATTTATACCAGTGGGCTAAAAGGATCGAAAATGCAAGGCCTCCTCCCATCCAGGAGCAGGAGGACAAGATTAAAGTCTTCCCGGCGCCTCGGGCAGGGTCAGCTGGGGGAGGCAGGCTATCGGCCCACTGCTAAGACCTTGAATACAAGTGGAATCACCATAACAAAGAGAACCAGGTTCTTGCTAGGTAATCCCCTCAAGCCAGAGCTAGTGCAGAGTCTCCAGGAAGCCGGAGGTCGCACGGCCCTGCGAATCGCCAGGAGAAGGGAAAAACCTTGGCAGCTACAGGGTAAGACATGAACAAACCAAGGAAATCTGCAACTCTGCCTTGGGATCTGGGTGTACTAATAGTCATAAATCCCTTGGTGGTTAAATCTCCTTGAGACTAGAGTTACATGTGTCCTACATTATCAGTTACATGGGCACTAGGATACTTCTCCTATTGCACAACACACACTAGTGAAGGATGTGCCTCTTCAAAAGACCCTGACTCGATTATGTGATTGCTCCATAGTTTTGATGTACTGTCCTTTTCAGGGTCTCCTTAGGGGATGATAGAACGAAATGACTTGAAAGCAAGACCCTATCTATTATTATTTGAGGAGGGGAAATGTGTCAATTAAACTCATGAAAATGTCACCCATTGTTAGAACCCGCCTTCCAGTGGATACCCACACCCGATCCAGGCGTGCACCTTCCCGAACTCGGGCCCAGGAGAATGAACGACTGTCCTGAGGGTTTAAAACAGACACACACAAAAAAGAGACCTTTGCTCATTTACCAAGAGTAAATGGCAACTTTATTAAACTCAAGTTGGGTATTTATAGAAGTGGGCAAGCGGGATCAAAAAGGCAAGGCCTCCTCCCAACAAAAGCAGGAAGGAGAATAAAGGCCCCAGTAAAGGAAAACTCCTCCCACCCAGAGGGGGCTGGGGAAACTGGCCTCTGTGGGAGTTTTTCCCCAGGCAGGTGGTCGAGGGTTCAAGGCAATGTCAGACAGGTTAGATGGGCCTTGGCGCCTGAGCTTCTTTGAGGCAGGTTGAGAAATTACCATTTTAAAGTAAAATAGATCCCTCAGGCTAATGTACCAGGCTGTAGCAGAACCAAGGACGGAACTAGCAGGAAGCTTAGCTGGTTAGCGTAAACATTATTTGCATCCAGTATTTTGGTCTCAAGGATCAGGGAGGACAGGGTCCCACAACCCATATCATGCCCTCATACCACACCCTCCCCACAGAAATCCAGCAATGCTGAAGTATGCATGGGTAACCCATATATGGTGGTTCTGTTGAACTTGTCCATACTGGGTTTCATGGTTTAAGCTGATGAGGATAATTGACCAGGACTCTTCCTCAAGAGGGTGCCATATCACATTACAGATGGTTGTGAGCCGTCATGTGGAATTGAACTAGAGATCTTTGGAAGAGCAGGCAATGCTCTTAACCACTGAGTTATCTTGCACAGTCCCCAAACTCATAACATAACTGTTCATTAAATATTCAAAATGCAATGTGCTGCTTCCCCTTTCCCTTTGGGTGGTCCTCTCCAATATTTCACTCCTGTTCTCTGAACTTTCCTCCTCCTCATGTTTTCCTCTATGCTTCTCTTCCTCTCTTCTCTAATCCTTTTTCTTCTACTACTCTTCTTCTTACTCCTCCTGGTACCCCTCCTTTCCTCCCATTCTCTGAACTGTACTATGGTATGGCTTTGTTTAGTACATTTTTACTTAAACTGTCAAGGATTTTTCCCTGAATTCTTCCTTTGTGAAGACTTAAAAAAAAAAGAGAAATCTTTACCTGATAATATCTTGCATTGTTATCATGGAGAAAAATACACTGATAATGTTGAGGTCTCTGCTATAGACAAAAATAATGACTTATCAATGAAAAGTAAATCACACAGTGTTTAAAGGTATCATCACTGCGAAGAAACTTTTAGACCACCTACCTGGTGAGAGGGTTAGAAAAACAAAATCAACTATATGAAACTTAATCTATATTGTTTACCAGTGTCACTATTTCCAAGGTACTCTGTATTTAGAAGAAACAATCTCTGTTACCTTGGCAGTTTGGAAAAATTCAGGATATTGAGCTTTCATAGGTTGTAATATAACTAAACTCTCCCTCCTCACATGTTTTCTAGTCAAGAGTATAATGGGAATTTCAGTATTCCTCTTGATTAGACCCTGGGAGATTCTTCATAAAGAACTTTCATCTCTACATCAAGGGCAAAATATGACCTAATTGATCTAAGACATGAAAGGGAGGCACTTCATCTCTTGTAAGATATACAGTTACCAAACTAAAATTGCATTAGCCCAATAAAATTAACATGCCCACGGAAGAAAAAAACAATAAAAAAATCTCATTAGTTTAAGAAGGTGACCTGTGATAATTTCTTATACACTATTTTGCCCTAGAATTATATAGAAGTTCTTTTAAAATCCATAATGATATAATAATCTCTGGTTTTATTACAGTTGGAAGCCATAGGTCATAAATGTGATTTGTAATTTAAATAGTTTCTTACAACATTAACAAAATACTCTAAAGAAAGTCAGGAAAGTCTACTTTCATTGTTCCTTTCAATGTGGTTATTCAAAACAAATTTAAAAAGGTACATTTCTTTCCAAAATGTAAATGTTTTTATCCCTGGTGTGTAAATATAGCCAGATAGCATCCTCTCCCTTGTTCTCTACCCCATACATTCATATCTGAAGCTATAACATTCTCCATAAAGGATGTTTACACATTTGGACTTTTACAAGCTAAATCATTTCAGATCACATAGTTGTAGAGTTTATATAATCAAAAAACCTTCAAAATGTGTACTTAATAAATCTAAAAACCCTAAAATGGAAATTGAGTTAGTGAATTTTAAACCATTGGATCACAGCAGAGCCACTGCTGTTAACGTAAACCTCTCATATAAAAGCTTTAGAACAATTCTTAATCTATATTTATAAATTACTTTCCCCTAATGTTGTACAGATAGATACTTTTACCTTTGGTGATACCAGAGATTTTTATGAAATCTTTAGCAGAATCATTTTATAGGCAATTGTTTGTCTTTTTTCACTTACCCAACTCAGGGCCCCTTTTGCCTCTGCTCCTAATAGCCCTGGTCAGTAATGTCACTGGCTGCTTGGTTCAGGGCTCTTTCCCATAGATTACTGGCCAAACCCACTTCTCTGCCAAAGGGCACCCTTTCCGTTTATGTCTACTGTGACATTCGGATATGACAAATGCTCATAGGTTCACTTCCAGTTTAAGATCCATTATTCTCTTTCGTCATCATGTTGATTAATAACATCATGTAATATCATATAAGTTAAACATGACAGTGTATTCTCCATCAAATATTAAAACACTGACTCTGCAAAAAACAATTAAATTTCTAGTGCCATTTTCCTGGGTCAACACTGACTGTATATCATACTCTATCACATAAATATGTACAAATAATATTCATCAAAACCCTTAATTTTTCTTTTCCCAATCAAGAGATTCTCACATGATACATAATTGTAATTCTTTAGTAGGCTTAGCGAAAGACTTAAGAGGTACTTAAGCATGGTGGAGATGGTGATCCATACCTACATTCCTTGGACATATGAATAAACACAAGCTATTACCACCAATTAGAGGTCATCATAATCTACATAATGAGTTCTAGGTCAGTTATTTTGCATGAAAACACACCGTATCAAAAGAAATAACAATAAATCAAGTTGTAACTCTTTACAAACAAATATCATTTGTAGAAATTCATTTTCCCTGTTACTTTAAATGGGTAAGTGCTGTCATTGAAAATTTACTTTTTTCTAAGTATTTTGCATTTGTATTTAGGATTCAGAGAATGATGAAAACCTTTACCTCTATTAAGAGGCTCACAGCTTCTTAAAAACTATAATTTATGATATAGTGTATTTCAGTTGCAGTTATATTACTGGGAAGAGACACCATGTCCAAAACAACTTTTCTAACAACAACAGCAAAACCAAAAATCTTGTTGGAGACTTTTTAGTTTTAGGGGCTTAATCTCTGATCTTCATGGCAGACATAAGACAAGCATGGTGCTGGAGTTGTGTCTGAGAGATATTTGTATCTGATCTGTAGACAATATGCAGAAAAAGAAAGATGGTCCTCAGATCACACACCCAGTAACACACCTCTTACAAGGACACAGTTTGTAATCTTTCTCTGACAGTTCCATTAAATGGTGACTACGTAGGCTTGTATATGAATTGCAGGGCCATTCTCATTTAAGCCACCACTCATGGGAAATATTTTATGGAGAAGAAAATTTCAAGAAGATATCCAGAGGACAGATACACTTTTACATGTTGCTTTGCATTCTATTTCCAGTCTATTCCTACAGGAAATGGGCATTGGAGTATAAACAACAATACTGCTTGGCTGATAGCTTAGATGTATTCCTAGCTAGCTCTTACATCTTAAATTAACCCATTTCTATTATATTTTTACCATTTTTTAATCATGTTTTTTTTTTTTCTCGTGGTTTGTTATCTTTTGCTTCTTGGGCAGCTCCATGCCATCTGCCTCCCTCAGCAGCTACACTGCATCTCTTTGATTCCACCTAATATATATATATATATATATATATATATATATATATATATATATACACACACACACACACGTGTGTGTGTGTGTGTGTGTGTGTGTGTGTATCTTCCAGCCTGGATGGATATATTCTGCCCTGTCATAGGCCAAAGCAGTTTTATTCATTAACCAATAAGAGCAACATATACAGAAGCACATCCCACATCAGGGGCGAGTCTAAAATATGAAGGTTTAGAATTCAGTTTGTGTTTGGAAAGGCTCCTTTGGAATAGAGTAGATCAATGACGAAGGCACATACACCAGATGCTGGAAATCAAAGCTGGCAGAAAGTGAAAAACGATATGGGAGGAACTCCTTCCTCAAAAGGGCATTCATGGGGATCACTATGTTATGCAATTTATGTAAACTAAATTTCTGTCCTTAGTTTCCATGCAAGGTATGGCTTCCCCCATTTAGAGTTTTTCTTTCCTGTGCCTTTTTTCTTTTTCTGAGAATTTTAAACATGGAAATAATGTGTTTTTATTAAACCCATCCTTCTTCTTTTACTTCCAGTTGTTTCTTTACTGCCTTGAACCCTTCACTCTCAACTCTATGTGCTTTGTTTTAAACCCACTGAGTCCGCTTAGTGCTGCCTATTGTACATGGGTTTAAGGGCATCTACTGGAACATGAATAATTTCTCGTTGGTGGCCTCTCCAGAGTGAGCTGACTCATATAGGACTAAGACTACATGAGCTTCTTTCACATCAATATGGGAAGTTTCACTGGCTTGATCTTGTGCAAGTCTTATGTATGCAGTCACAGGTATATGAGTATATGTGTGCAATGATCATGTCATGACCACCAAATATTGTTTGTGCTCCAGATGTTTGCTAACTCCAGTTCTTACAATCTTTTCCTCCTTTTTGATAATGATCCCTGAGTGTTGGAAAGAAAGAATGTGATATAGATGTCCCATGTTGAGATGAGCCCTCCACAGTCTCTTATTCTATGTCTATTAACCACTGTGGGTCTCTATATTAATCAGAATCTACTTTAAGAAAAGAGTTTCTTTTATAAGGTTTGAGAGACACACTTATCTATGAGCATAAAGATAAGAACTTACTGGGTAGTTTTCTTTATGTCCATTTCAGAGAATAGTAGTTTTGGGTCTTTCCCTGCTGTATGGGACTGCTTGTTTCATTCTCAACCACCCAGACCTGAAATAAGCCCACAGAAACTGTATTAATTAAATCACTGTTTGGCCTATTATCTCTAGCTTCTTATTGGCTATCTCTTACATCTTAATTTAACACATTCCTAATAATCTGAGTATCGTCCCATGGCTGTGGCTTACCAGAAAGGTTCCATCTGGCATCTCTTTCTAGCAGGACTACATGACTTCTCTCTGACTCTGCCTTCTTTCTCCCAGCATTCAGTTTAGTTTTCCCTGCCTAGCTATGTTCCACTCTGCTATAGGTCCAAAGCAGTTTTTTTGTTCATTAACCAATAAAAGCAATACATATACAGAAGAACTTCCTACATCATTCTCTTAAGATATGTGAGGTAAGAAAGATTCTCTTTGTAGAGAATAGAAAGCACTATAGAAAATCACAGTCAAAACTCAAAATACAGAATTGTGAAACCTAGTCACAGTGGACATATCTACAATATACGCCCATACCCAAGTCTTAGGGAACATTGCAGAAGAGCAAATGGATCAAAAAAAAATTTTGTAAGATTGTGTCTCCTACTAAACTATAAGCTATACTCAAAAGTATCATTGGTGAGAACCAACATGATTGTCTAAACGAGAGCAGAACATCGATGACAACAATGGACATGCCAAGTGATCATTGTAAAGCCCATGAGGTCTTAACACTACACATGGAACTACAGACAACTGAGAAAAATTGGGAGTGGAAGTGCTGGTCTTTCTCAGAAAAAGAACACACAAATTGGTTGTCCAATGACAAATATTGAGCCTTGAAAACACACAAACAAGTAACATTACATAGACTGAATCAGTTACATTTGGAAATACATATGTATACACATATACATATATACATACAATGATATTATTGATAAAACAACCCATGCGTTGTGAAAAATATATGTGAGTGTTTGAGGGGAAGAATGGGAAAGGAGAAATGTAATTATATTATAGTCTAAACAAAAGTCAAATGAGCTAGAAGCCCTATCATTATACCTATGACTGGTGCCTTAACTATAACAAAACCCATGACTGGCTAGGTCATAGTCTCTATAATGATTTTACATGTAAACATATGTGTTTTCCATGTTGACTCACTTCTTCCTCAACATATTTAAATTATTTTGTTATACAGACCTTTCTCCTGAACTACCTGTGACACAACCTAAATCTTTTTAGGATTAAAGCTTTAATATTATTTTGTTGGTTTTGTTGATAAATATTGAGAATGGATTCTCCAACTGTCCATATGGGAGAATATCCCTGTCAGATGGTCTTGTTTAAATCCCTCTCACTAGCCACTTCCAAGAGAAAGTTCTACAGTCAGCCATAGCCTCAATTTCCTCTACTTAAGAAATAATGGCAATGAGTTCTGTCTTACATAATTGTTTGAGAATTAAATATTATTCAAAATGAGACTCTAGTAAATGGTATATGATAAATAGTATATGGTATATGCAATGTTATCTCCAAATTATAAAAATGTCTTACATTTTTTGAGTGTGTGTGTGTGTGTGTGTGTGTGTGTGTGTGCATGTGTGCACTCACATGCGCATGTGTGTGTGTGAACATGTGGAGGCTAGAGACTGATGTCTGGTGTCTTTGTCACTTGTTCTCTACCTTATACTTAGGGACAAGTTGTCTCAATACATGGATTTTTCTCACCTGTCTCTTTCCAGAGTGTGCTGGGGTTACAGATACATGTCACATCACCTAGTTTTTACATGACTGCTTCAGATCCCAAGTTAGGTCTTTGTACTTGAGTGATGGCAATTTAGTTAATGAACCATGTATGCAGACTTGAGTATTACTTCTGAAAAGAGTTCAGAGTATAGAAAAGAAAGACAGACAATAACAGCAAAAAAAATCTCTCCCCTAAATACAAGGCCTTTGTCCTCCTTTTTTGTCAATAGAAATCAATGCTTAACAGAATAAATGGTCCTTTTTAGGTGTTATTTGATTTACTCAGCTAACAAAAGCCCACTGTTGTTGACTGAGATTTCTGTCCTGCCTGGTTCCCGCAGTCATTAAATCTCAAAGAAATCATGCAGAGGTCTACATTAGTTATAAACTGATTGGCCTAGTAGCTCAGACTTCTTATTAACTCTTTTATTAGCCCATCACTCTTGTTTATGTTAGCCACATAATTTTTTCGGCAAGGCAGTCACATCTTGCTGCTTCTGTGGCTGTGTCACAAGTAAAGACTGAACTTCCCTCCTCCCAGAATTCTCCTGTTCTCATTGTCCCTCCTCTACTTCCTGCCTGGTCACCCTGCTCATACTTCCTGCCTGGCTACTGGCAGGAATAATAGACCATTGTCCCACAGCACACTGTCAGTCTTTGGTTTTCCTTACTCTTCATTATGTTCATTAGTCCCCACTTTATCTAAGGATACATGTTATCTATATTGTCTCCCACTAGGAATTTCAGTCCTTAAGGTATCATTAAAAGCTTTATTTTTAGAATTTCAGGGAAGCAACCTACAGCCTCCTCAGTTGTTTGTTTACCAAATAAAACTGTCCTGATCTGTGTGTGTGTGTGTGTGTTTATTTTTAAAAATCTTGTTTTCATTTTACTTACCAATCCCAGATCCCACTCCCACCCCTCCTCCCATTCCTCTCACCTTCTCCCCCACCCCAATTCACTCCTCTGAGAGGGTAAGGCACATTGCTTTGGAGATGGTCCAAGGCCCTCCCTACTATATCTAGGCTGAGCAAGGTATCCATTCAAAGAGAATAGGTTTTCCAAAAGCCAATACAAGCAGAAGGGATAAATCCTGCTGCCACTGCCAGTGGCCTCGCCGTCTGCCCCAGCCATACAACTGTCACCAACATTCAGAGGGTCTAGTTTGGTCCTATGCTGGTTCCCTCCCTGTCTGGATGGAGTTGGTGAGCTCCCATTAGCTCTTGTAAATTGATTCAGTGAGTATTCCCATCACAGCCTTGACCTCTTTGCTCATATTCTCACTCTTCACACTCTTTTACTGGACTTTGGAAGTTTAGCCAAGTGTTGTGCGGGTTTCTGCCTCTGTTTTCATCAATTGCTGGATGAAGGTTCTGTGGTGACATTTAAGATAGTCATCAATCTGACTACAAGGCAAGGCCAATTTAGGCATCCTCTCCTCTCTAGCTTAGGTTCTTAGCTAGGGTCATCCTTGTCGATTTCTGAGAATTTCTCTAATGCCAGGTTTCTTGCTAGTCCCATAATAACTCCCTCAATTAAGATATCAGCATATCTAAGTAGAAACTTTTTGCAAAGTCCCTAGCTGTCTTGATCGTGTGAATATTGCAGATTCTAACTGTGAGGTTGTATGGAACTCTGTAAGAGAAAGCTTTAGAAACAAACACAGTGAGAGTGTGTCCATCTTTGTGGATCTAGCAACCTTTGCTGACCTGATTTCTCCATGCCTCAGTGTTTCTGCTAGTAAAAGGTAATTTTTCTATGCAGTAATTTAAGATGCTTAGCTCAGTTCCTGGCAGAAGCAAGGCCTCAGCAAATTGTGGCTGCCATTATTCATATCCTTCTCTTGGAGTTTCTGAATTATAGGCATACATATGAATCTTCCCAGTTCTGTCTCATATATCACAGTGACAACAAGTCACAATGAAAATGTCAACCATGACTCCTTTATTTTGCCTGTATTTTCCCTAGCTTCCAGCATATGCATCATTGAGAGCTCACACATACCAACTACACAGAATCACATCTGCATTCTTCTTCAGATAAGCAGTGAGATCAAGAAGTTCATATCTTGAGCTTGTAATATCCTTCATGTATCATTTCTTAAATCTCTGGTTCCTTTCTCTATGAGCAGAGTCTTGAAACTGACCTCAGTTTTGCTATATACACACATACCCAGTCTGTTTGTTCCTGTTACTTTTACTGGTTCCTCTTTCCTAGCTTACTAGCAAGTATCACAAATATCTGGTTTCTTTAGTGGTTGTTCTCTGTATTTTACTTAACTTTTCTATACTCTTAATTAAACCACCACCATTGTATGAAACACTCATCACCCTCTCTGTATGCACCACTATTAGTTCCTTTCTCTAATGACGAGATTAAATTCTTCCACAGACCATCATTAGCAATTAAAGGCCCAGAATTTATTTACTAAACTTTTCTTTAGTTTTTCACATTTTCAGATATATTATCCTATTTACTCAAGCTTCAGTTCTATGTTTTGACTCAACAATGATTAAACTTAAACTCATGTGAGTCTGAACACACATGTGTTTTATTAAAGATCTAAGCAGCCAAGGACAGGATAAGTACAAAAATTTCCAACATAGAAACTGACAGTGACTTGAATGCATTCTCTGAAGGAATTTCAGTATATACTAAATCCTAATGTATGAATCCACTTTGAAGTAAATATGCAGAATTTTCATATGTCAGTTACCTTGTATTTCTTATACTCTTTCAAATATTCTTCAGATTTATTGAAAATAACTTTTAATTTTTTGAGACTATAATTAATCTGCATCATGTGGTCTTTTCTCCCTCTAAATCCTCCTATATACCCCTTTGCTCTCTATTGAATTGATAACCTCATTTTCTTTAATTTTGTGTGTGTATAAACAAATGTGTGTGTGTTTGTATGTGTGTACCAAAGGAACAAGGAGTTTGCTGTGATGTTATATCTCCTATAAACTTCAAAAGTTATGCCTATTAACACTCACCAACATGGTGCCTAAACATGAGGTGAACAAGGACAGAATCAGTAGACATTCAAACACAGAAGTGGGAAATTTCATAAGGCAAATTTCAACCTTACACAAAGAGCTACAGGCAACTGGCGAATGCTGAATGGGTATAGCGAGAGTATTGTATAGATTTTTTTTAATAACAATTAGCACTTAAGGAATTGCCACCATGCTAGTAATGAGACTGAAAAACCTAGAAGTAGGGACAAACAGGTCAGGATGTTTTATGGTGTGGTGTTTATACTGTTGAAACTAATTATTTGTCACACTCAATGGCGAAAACCATAGCTGTGATTTATGTATCATTCATTCATCAAATTCCACATGCTGCCCTAAGGTAACCTAATGTAACAAGGACCTCACATAACTACCTAGGCATTTGTGCTCAAATTTACATTTGTTCTGATGTTATTCTTTATAGATATTTCATTTTCAGAAAAGTATATTGTTTTAAAACAACTTCCACCGAGTCTTTAAAATGACTGAATTACAGAATGTACACCAAAGATTCCCCTGCATTTCTTACTTTTTAAAAATGACTCTGCTTTTGAGAAGACTGTCAAGAGCAGAACTGCACATTTAATCCTGCTTCTGCCTCAAGGTCAAGGGTTTCTTCATTATGAACTAAGAGAGCCGAACACTGAACAGTATCCAGAGCCTTTTAGACAAGGTTAGTCTCCTGCGTCAGCTCCAGTAATGCTTTAAATATGGAGCAGACACTGTGACTTGAGGAAAACTTCCGAACTTTGAGACTAAGAAATAGTCTATTAAAGAGAAGTTAGTGTCTGATGTAGATGGGCCTTCTGTCTATGTGTTATTTTCATTGGTTAATAAAGAGACTGCCTTGGCCCGCTGATAGGACAGAAAATTAGGTAGGCAGAGTAAACAGAACAGAATGCTGGGAAGAGGGTAATGAGGCAGATGCCATGGAGCCAGCCACCAGGTCAGACATGCTGAATCTTTCCTGGTAAGCCACCACCTCGTGGTGCTACACAGATTATTAGAAATGGGTTAATCAAGATGTGAGAGTTAGCCAGTAACTAACTCTCTACAGATAATGGACCAGGCAGTGTTTAAATGAATACAATTTGTGTGTTGTTATTTCCGGGGCTAAGCTAGCCGTGCGGGAGCCAGGTGGGACAAAAAGCAGGCCTGCCTGCAGCTCTTCGCTACAGAATACAGTTTCTGTGTAATTATTTTGGGTGTAAAGCTAGCCAGGTGGGCGGCGGGAAGTGGCCCGCTGTTTTTTCTACAAGTATCTTTTTCTTTTTTTTTTCTTTTTTTGTTAGTTTTGAGTATCAGTGTGTAAGAAGCAAAATGACAACTCAGTCAGTTTGAAAGGATTCAAATAATAAGCATCAGAGAATAAGTTTTTACTTGACACAAATGATATTAGTATTTTTCAGAAATTATCATGCATTTGCATTTCTTAAAATGGGCTTGTTTCACTTTTCTAATATAATGAGTTCCAGAGACATTGAAATAAGCCTGACTATTCCCCACAGGATGCACAGAACAAAATTAATGAAATCATATAGTAAGGAATGACTATTCCTTCTATTGGTATAGGTGAGTAAGGGGGTTGTTAGGAAAAACTGTGTGTCTTTAAATTCCAGTTTTGTCAATTTCCTGCCATATTAGTTTGCGGGTGGAATAAATATTTTGAGTATGAATAATAAGGTGAACCAGGTCAGTATCATTTAGTTTGTAACTTTTAGGACCCAATTTTGGGTTCAATCACATGTATAATTAAGGTATTTTCCAGGTGTAGGAATGTTTTCCAATTATATTCCTTTAGCAATGTGTGCTGATTTATCTGCATTTTTACATTAAGGTTAAAAGATACAGTTTGTACATATCAAAACGTGAGGAAAAAATCTCTAGAGTGTCTTGTTTGATGTGGGATGTCCTTCTGTATATATGTTGCTTTTATTAGTACATGAATAAAGCTGTTTTGGCCACAGGTTTAGCAAAGTAAGTAGGGAAAGACAAGAAAACAGCATGTAGATGCTGAAGGAGAAAGATTCCAGAACATTACCAATAAGCCACAATCTTGTGGCGATACATAGTTTAAGAAATGTGTTAATTTAAGATGTAAGACCTAGCTAGGAATATGCCTAAGCTATTGGCCAAACAGTGTTGTAATTAATGTAGTTTCTGTGTGTTTATTTGAGACAAAATGGCTGCATAACCAGGCAGGACAGAAACTTCTGTCTACACTTGTTCATGACAATTTCACTTTTTAAAAGTGGCAAGTATTTATAGTATCATCCTAGGTATGTAGTCATATCAATTGTGCAACATAATTGTAATTCAATCAATCTTACAATAAAATTGTGACTTCAAAATTTGTTGGTATCATACAATTGTGATTATTTTAAAAGATACTTGACTATTAATAATGATTGTATTTTTGTTATTTGGGGTAGGTATCCCATTTTTCACCTTAATATTCAAAGCCAACTGCCTTAGCTTCCCGAGAGCTGGGACTGGGGGCATGTGCCTTGATGCACAGGTATTAACTTAGTCATTTTAGTTATTTATACTCACTAGCTAATAAGTCTTATCCAATAAAACTTTGAACTATTTCTGAGTGACAAAATATGGATTAAAAACATGGGAGTTATTTGCTAGATGCAATGGCAAAAATGCAAAGTCACTGATTATGGGACTGCTATGGAGACTAAAGAAAGAGAATGCTTGGATCATGAGTTTTTTATTGATTTTTATTGAGGTCTACATTTTTCTCTGCTCCCCTACCTGTCTCTCCTCTTCCCTCCAACCCTTTCCTAAGGTCCCCATGCTCAAAATCACAACAAAATTCTTCAAAGACCTTGAAAGAACGATACCCAACTTCATATAGAAAAGCAAAACACCCAGGATAGCCAAAACAATCCTGTACAATAAAAGAACTTCTGGAGGCAAGTACTGAAGCTACAGTACTGAAAACAGCCTGGTATTGGCATAAAAACAGACAGGGGGGACCAATGGAACTGAATCAAAGACCCAGATATTAATCGACACAACTTCAAACACCTGATTTTTGACAAAGAAGCAAAATTACCAGATGGAAAACAGAAAGCATATTTAACAAGCTGGAATAACTGGATATCAGCATGTAGAAGAATGAAAATAGACCCATCTCTATCACCATGCACAAAAAAGTCCAAATGGACCAAAGACTTCAACATAAAGCCAGCCACACTGAACTTTATAGAAGAGAAAGTGGGAAGTAAACTTGAATGCATTGGCATAGGAGACCACTTCCTAAATAGAACCCCAGCAGCACAAACACTGAGAAAAAATAATTAATAAATGGGACTTCCTGAAACTGAAAACCTTCTGTAAAGCAAAGGACACGGACAACAAGACAAAACGACAGCCTACAGAATGGAAAAAGATCTTCACTAGCCCCACATCAGACAGAGGTCTGATCTCCAAAATATACAAAGAACTCAAGAAACTGGTCATCAAAAGAATAAATAATCCAATAAAAAAACTGGAGTACAGACCTAACAGAGAACTCTCAACAGAGGAATCTAAAATGGCTGAAAGGCACTTAAGGAAATGTTCAACATCCTTAGTCACTGAGTCATGAGTTTAAGGAAAGCTTGGGTGACACAGTAGATCTTCTCTCTGTCTTTATTTCACTCCTTTACAGCAAAGCCCCCACATAACATTAGTGAATATTTAAAAACAAAGCATTTATTCCATAATGACCCACATTAGGAAATTATTTTTCCAAGCTTTATTTCTAGTTAATGCAATGCGTTATTTATATTGAACAGACTTTCTGATTCTCTTTTAGTTGGTTTTTGCCTAACAGATGGGGCAAATATCTGAAGCAATTCTAGACTTAGAGCCTTAAGGAAGACAGGCAAAACTTTAGTCTTGATCTTAGTTGCAGACATGGAGTTTCTCAAACTACCAAAGCTTTTGGAAATCTAGTTCCTTCTGTTTTAATAATGGAGTCCTTTTTCTGCAGGCTGGTGGATCCCGGTTACTTATACATGCTCTGCTGGGTGAGCCTCATGCACAGTAGCTTTTAGACTAACTGGTTAAAGAAAAGGAACATGAAATTGAGAAGAGAACATGTTGTGGTGGGGTTTTGGAGGATTCTGTGTGGAGTAGTCAGGGGTATATATGATAACAACACACTGTAAACATATATGAAAATTTGAAATAATAGAGTAAAACTTTTTAAGTGGAGATGATATTTTTATTCCAACATGATAGAAAGTTCTAATGAACTGTGCTTTTAAATGTTAACACAATAGCTACACGGAAACCGCGCTCATTAGATGCTAATGTTAGTTCCTAAAAATCCTGAATCTCCAAAACATGTTTTTGATTACCTATTAAAGTCGTGATGCTAAATGTGAATTGTTTTCTATTCTCTAGTGCTGACAAAGCCAGCATGCTTACTCCCTAATTTCTGTTTTTACTGTTTTGACCTTTTGTGGATGGAGAGACTCTTTTGTGTTTTTATCAATGCTCAGGAAAGAACAATAGAAAGCACATGAGGAATGGAAATGAGCATTTTATACAATTTCTGTAAGGAACTGTGGGGAACCCATACAGGCCAAGAAAGCTATTCAAATACCTGGCAAGATTCCCTCCTCTCCATCTGCCTAGCTGCTTTTCCTCTCACGGGAAATCTACATTGGCTGCAGAAAAGGAGACCCTGTCTGGCCTTCAGTCAACAACATTTCTGGGCACAAAGTATATTCTATGTTCAACCTGCCTACTAGAAATAGCCAACTTCAGGGACAAGAAGCTCCTTGTAGAGGGTGCACTGTGGACAGGGCAAACACTGAACTCATCACCAAAGAACCATTTGGTGGCCCACAAACTAGAACAACTTCCAAAATGTGTTTTTTTTTTCTATTTTGAAATCTCCTGAGAAAAAAATAAGACAAAACTGAAATTTTCATAGAATAAAAAAGGAAACATAAGGAGAAGAATATTATCAATGGAAAAGATTCTCTGGCTAGTGACGTGAAAAATATTGTATTTCTCAGAATATCAAAATTGGAATGCTGGTGACAAATTACTTTCCAAGATGATTTTAGAATAAATGTTATCTAACATTTCTCAAAATATGCTTTAGTACAATTTCCCATTTGTGTGTGTGTGTGAGTACGAAATGACTTTGAAGTTAAAAAAAGGAGAACATTCCTTTTATTACACAAATATCTTCATTGGGAAAAATTCCTCAGGCTGGGCATGGTCATGCAAGCTTTTAATCCCAGAATTTGAAAATCAGAGGCAAATAATTTTTGTGAGTTCCAGGCCAGCCAAATTTGTTTAGAGAAAAAGGAGGATAAGAAAACACAGGTGAAAGAGAAGCAGAAGTGGAGAAGGAAGAAGGGGGGGAGAAGGAAGGAACGAAGGAAGGAGGGAGGGAGGGAGGAAGGGAGGGACGGAGGGAGGGAGGGACGGAGGGAGGGAGGGAGGGAGGGAAAGAGGAAGGAAGGAGGGAAAGAAGGAGGAACGAAGGAAGAAATGAAGGAAGGAAGAAAATACTGATGTGAAATAACATAGTACATGATGTTCTGGTTCTTACTGGGACACTAATTCTCTCCACCACACTCTTTAGAAGTAAATTTTAGAGGGATAAGGTTTATAAGGCCACATTTGGGAAAATGTGATCTATTCCAATTACAGATTTGGAACATGTTGAGGCCAAAAATTAACAGCTAGTCAATAAAAAAGTACCTCTAAATTTTATTTCATAATATTCAGGAATTCCAAGAGAGTACCCAGGAACAGATATGATTCTTAATTTTATTTTTGAGATTATAATTACAATATTTTACCTCTTTTTTGTTTTTGTTATTATTGTTTGTTCCTTTGGGTTTTCAAGACATGTTTCCTCTCTAGCTTTGGAGCCTGTCCTGGAACTAGCTCTGTAGACCAGGCTGGCCTCAAAGTTACAGAGATCCACCTGCCTCTCCCTCCAAGTGCTGGGATTAAATGTGTGCGCCACCATTGCCTGGCTTCTTTTCTTTTCTCTCTTTAAAGCCTTCTCTTATATCCCTCCCCATTTTTCCTTCAAATTCATGGCCCCTTTTTACACTAATTGTTAATTTGTGTGTGTGTGTGTGTGTGTGTGTGTGTGTGTGTGTGAGAGAGAGAGAGAGAGAGAGAGAGAGAGAGAGAGAGAGAGAGAGAGAGCACGTGCACAGTTCTAGATATAACCTGATCAATTAATTCATGCAGTGCTAGTTTTATGTCAGTTTTGGAGCTGATCACTTGGCACTGCTCAGCCAGTTGGTTTGACCTTTCTGGAAAGGACCTTCTCTCCTGCTCATAGTTTTAGTCCGTTGCCTGTAGTTCCTGTGCAGGGCTGAGACCTCACGGGCTTTTCTACTTTGGCAAGTCCACGGTGTCCTCTGTGTTCAGCTCACATTTTTTTTTATTCTTTAACATAATTTTTTATTGATTCTTTTGGAAATATCACATCATGCACCCAATCTCACCCACTTCCCAGTCTCTCCATATCTGCCCTTCACCTTTGTAGCATTTTCCCACAAAGGACATTTTAAAAGGAAATTAAAAGTAAAAATATCAATTAAAAACAAATAAGCACGAAAACAGCAATAAGCAAACAAACAGAAACATTTCTCTCCTCTCTTTGCTGCTTCTCCATCGCCTCTTCTTTTATCTTAGTGGACCTGGGAGCTGCTGTGTGTTATGCAGTATACCTGCTTGTCCAAACAGCTTCTCCTGCAAATGTTCACTGTATAATGAGTAGTTTGTCAGGTTCGAAGCCTCTGGCTTCTGTTATATCATCAATACTGGCCCCTCACTGAAACGGCTTCTCAGACATCCTGTGGTTGTCCTGAGTCATGGAGATCCTGCGGCTGTGGTTTTGTAGGACCAGCCTCCTCATGGCTCCAGCATGTCATCTGCGGGGTTGATGTTGACATGTGCCAACTCAATGCACTCTGGATGTGTGTGCCTGGGTAGTTGAGTTTGTCAGTCCAGGTCACTGGGTCTGACTGGTTTAAGTGAGAGGTGGGGCCAAATATCCCAAGTGGTGGGAGGGGCATCTCTTCTATCCTATGAGGGGCCAGGCCAGCTCTGCCATGTAAAAGGTCATCAGTCACTGTACAAGGGCCGGCAAGGAGGGGGCCAGCTCTCCCAGGGCCAGTGAGAGGTGTTACAGGCTCAGCACCCACCTTGGACTTCAACACCAATAGCTCACATGGGCCTCTTGTAGTAACATGGGAAAAGGATATCAACACAGACCTTAGCTGTTGTTGGACATGGACCCAACATGCCCCTAAGCAGCAGTTTGGACCTGAAGGTCACCATAACCGTGATAACATGGTTCCCAGACACCAACATGCAGATAGGATTTATTTGGCTTATGGTTCCAAAGCTTCAGAGTCCATTATGATGGAGCAGAAGCAGCAGGTTGCAGGCGCTGGAACAGCAGTTGATAGTGAATGTTTTGAATCACAAACAGGATACAAAGAGACAGGACTCAATTGTAAGCTGCAGAAGGTTTTTGAAACCTTAACACCAGTTCCCAGTGGCATACTTTCTCCATTTGCAGAGCTCCTTACCTTACCAAAACAGTGTCTCCACATGCAAACTAGGTTTTCAGACACCCAAGAATAGGGGGACATATCATTTAAACCAACACATAATCACTGTCTATAAAGCCAGATTCCTAGCATGGCATACTGTAAATTATTTCCAGGTCCTATGTTAATATCTATAGCCCAGGGTTACTCATACTTCCCTATGGACAATCCATGTATTTCCCTCATTTTGTATTCTCACAGGTCTTGTGGCTTGCCTTTAACAACATCAAGATAAACGTGGTGCCATTAACTTCCCACCAGAAAGCTGTGGAGTTTCTGCTTTGTTTCATTACCAACCTTACCTTCTAAAACCAGGAACTGAACGATACAAACACTGAGACCACAGTTGTGAAGTCAGGCTACTTAGGTGCACAATTCTTTTAGTGGAAACAATATTTGGAAAGAAACCATGTGAGAGACACAGGCAGTGTCTCTGCTAACAGCATCAAGGTCCCAAATACACAGCTGAGACATCATGAATTTTCCAGCCCAACACTATGTATGAAGAGTACAGATATGTATCAGATATCCCAATCAATTATATCATTGAAGTGAAATTAGAAGAAACTCAAAGGGTTTTTTGGGGGGGATAAGATAAGGCAGATAAAAGAGGCAATGTTCTATACTACCAAATTTCAAGATTGTTCATTTGCAGTGACAGAATTGTGTTTCCTAGTCTACAGCATGGTTGAGTGGCAAAGATCACTATATAAATCAACACATTCAAAAATCATTCTCAGCATAAGGTTAAATGGTGTGGGAGAATTGTCTGTATTCTGTCAATCATATTTTAATAAAACGCTGATTGACCAGGCAGGCAGTATAGGCGGGAAAGCCAGACAGGAAGTAGGGGTGGAACAAAGAGACTGGGAGTATTCTGGGAAGCAGGAAGCTCCCTTCGCTACTTCTGCCCAGATCACTGAAGAGGCAACATGTGAGCTGCCATGCTGAGAAAGGTACTGAGCCATGTGGCTAACATAGATAACGATAATCGATTAATATAAGTTACAAAGACTAATAAGGAGCCTGACCTAATGGGCCAATCAGTTTACAATCTTATGGAGTCTTGTGTGTGATTTTCTTTGGGATATACCGGCTGTGGGGTACTGGGCGGGGCAGAAACCCCAGCAAGCTGGCCTCTCGTGTTACAGTTAAAGAAGCAAAATATTAAAAATTACAGCCTGTAATTAACATTGAAGAGCTAAGAAAAGATGTTTAGAGAAATTTGTAATTGCATTAGACCTCTAAGGTCAGTTTATATTAGAATAAAAATAGAATAATTATCAAAGCTGACAGATGGCCCATAAGTTAGCTGACTAGGTCAACAAACTGCAGGACCTAAATATATATACATACATATGTGTTTTTATGTGAATGTGTGGGAGAAGACATGAGCAAACAGTAATTCATACCAGATATGAAACCAAAAGACAGACCAAAGGAAGGACTCTACCCAAGTGTAGCTTAATGAGTCAGTAGTTTTCTTTGGGTGACTTGAGTATGTGGGTACCTTAAGGGCAGCTACACCAACAGCCTGGGTGGTGATTTGGGAAAGCTGCATATTTGGAGTTCCATGCACAATTTGTAGGCATCGTCACCATGTAGAGAGTCTCCTCTACACAGCAAGTGTTTCCTGATTCATAATGTTGGAGAGGGGAATGCAGAATCTTGTACATCTCATTTATTTACTGAGTCTGGGGAGGTTCGTTTATTTCTGGAGTCTTAGGAACCTGCTTTATTCCTCCAAGAGGAAATATTCCAATTCATAGAAAATAACTATGCAACCCTTACACATGGAAACATACACACACACACACACACACACACACATACACATTCTGCTTCAACTGCATAGATTGTGAGTATATGCATCTATAGATTCATACATAAACATATGTACATACATAAAACATCATATTCTAACATGATGGAATATATACATATATACATGTGCACATATATAATATATGCATATATTATATATGCAATATACATATACACACATATGTGCGTATGTATGTTTGTTATGTGTATGTGTATGTGTATATATATATATACACAGCCTTGTGGAAAGAATAAATCTTCTGAAACATAGCTATAATACATACTTATTATGAAAATGTAGGGTATGGATATAGGACATATATATGTGTACATATTTATATAAATCCCAATTTCATAAGCCACACAAATCCTCACTGGAAGCCCAAATAAGTGTTTGTACTTACATCGAGAAATTTATGCAGTTTTTATAATTCAGTCACTCCCAAACAACCACTTGGTAGCTCAAATTAGAGAAGAAAGTGAAGTGTAAAGTATAAATCTGTTCAGGTCCTGAAGGATCAGCCTTGCAATTAATAACTCCATTGCTAATTGTACTCCAGTAGCCTCTCCATTTAGTAAAATGATTGGAAATTTTATATAATTGATGTTACTCTGCACAAATTACAAACAGTAGAGAACTTATAAGTTCAGCACTGTGCTGCTCATGGACTATTTATGACTTTGCCCCATAATCGTACCATAAACATATCACTATGTTGGCTTGATTCACAACATAAAACCAGAACTCATATCCAATTCTAGTAGAGCTGTTTCATCTCTGTGACAACCTGGCACACACATCAACTCTTTTCAGATGTAAATGTCCTTATGAATTAGGAGCATTGTTTAAATATGAGCCTGTGACTGCACATTTTTATCAAGTCTACAAGTGATTCTTCAGGGTTCCTGCTTCATGAAAGAGTCTGCCAGACATTCTGCAGGACGCAGAAGAAAGTGGCAGACAAACTGCCAATATAGGTGGAATTGTCCTTGAAATTTCCTGCTTCGTGGAAAAGTCTGCTGGATACTATGATCCTGTAGGTTGAAGATGGAGGCCCCAATAGTACAGAAAAACTTTGGGTGACTGCCCAGGCAACGAGATGTCTCTGTCAATTCTATAGTTTTGGAAGTTGTTTACAATATACTTAGGTAATATTATATCCTTCTGGAGTCTTTGATGGAACTGAAGAATTTATAGTTACAGTTTTCCTTAGTTATGATAAAAGATAAAGTAGATAGAAATATTTTAACTATAATTCTTGCTTGATACCTGTTTTGTTATATGTAATTTTACAATTTTAAAGTTAAAACCTTCCTTTTTATTTAAACAGAAATGAGGAGGCAATGTGGGATTTCCCTCTGTATGCTTTGATTACCATTGAAAAATGAAGGAACTGCTTTGGGCCTATAGCAGAGCTATAGGGGAACAGAGCTGGGTGAAAAAAACTAAACAGGATGTTAGGAGAAATGAGAAAGGAGGCAGAGTCAGAGAGAAGCCATATAGCCCAGCTGGAGCTGGACAGAACTTTACCTGTTAAGCCACTGCCACGTGGTAAATTTAATGGAGATGGGTTAAATTAAGATGTAAGAATTAGCCAATAAGAAGCTAAAGCTAATGAACCAAGCAGTGATTTAATTAATACAGTTTCTGTGTGATTATTTTGGTTCTCGAAGGCCTGTACAAACAAGCAGGCATCTGTAACAGGCTTATTGGGGTTGTACTTCCATATTGTAGTCCCTCTCTGAAAGAAGTTAGGACAGGAACTTAAACAGTGCAGGAACCTGGAGGCAGGAGCTGATGCATAGGCCTTGGAGGAGTGTTGATTACTGACTTGTTCCCCATAGCTTGTTAGCCTGCTCTCTTATAGAACCTAGAACCACTAGCCTAGGGATAGCCCCATCCACGATGGATGGGCTCTTCTACCATCTATCATTAATTAAGAAAATGCCTTAAACATTTTATAGAGATATTTTCTTACTTGAGGTTACCTTTTTCCATGTAACTCTACCTTGGGTGTCAAACTGACATAAGACTAGCCAGCACCAAGTGATGCTTCTGTGGATCACACTCTGAGTTACTCTCTGAATAATTCCTCCCATCAATATGTCTGACAACATAGACCCTGAGAGAAAGGCTTTGAGCATCCCTCGTTGAACTGGAAAGCACATCTCCCTGCTCTCCCATCTATAATATTAATTTTGCTACTCCTATGCTCCATTCAGTCTTTCAGTG
The DNA here is from genome assembly GCF_982192425.1 of Myodes glareolus. Classification (NCBI taxonomy): domain Eukaryota; kingdom Metazoa; phylum Chordata; class Mammalia; order Rodentia; family Cricetidae; genus Myodes; species Myodes glareolus. The sequence continues at coordinate 16,160,837 of NC_142043.1, read as the reverse complement.
TGGTCAAATGAAGAGCACAAAGTAAAGAAATTCTAGTGAGGAAAAATAGTTTAAGTTCAATGCTTCCGGGAAAAATAAAATTCTGTAAAATCAATTTTCTGTTCTCCAAATGAAAGCTCAATGAAATTCTGTACAAGATATCCTGTCAATAAGTGATTTTTATGTTGTCTTGATTGTTTATGAAATAGATATTTGTGTAAATAATCAGTAAGTGGTGGAAGAGACATCATTCTTTATACATGATCAGTTCTCAACCCACATTTTAAAAATAGGTGAAAGGTAATAATTCATCCTATAACTAAAATGTGCTTCTCCCAAATTCTTTGTCAGCTAATGAGTATTTAAGTTCGAGAGGCATAAAAAAAAACTTCCTTTTTAGTATATCTTTTACTGTGTGCTATGAGATAGCATGAGTAGGAAAAATTGATTTAATTTTCTTTATGTTTTTGCTAACCTTTATTTTGTCTTATTCTGTACGACACCTGGAACTCAGTCTCAGGAAGCTTACACTGAATCCTGATTCCAAATAATTGCTGACTCTTTACCTTGGCAAACACTGACACCAGAGTTAATTGACATTATTTAGTCATCCTAGGGTATGAAATGATTAATTAGGTTTTTCTTTATTACATTTACATGTCAGCAGGAAAAATATAGTCATGCTTTTCAAATATGTTTATCTGCCGTGAAACTGGAAGTATACAGGACTTAATGAACACTGATAAAGTCAGTCATATGTTCAGTATAGTTCTTTGAAGACCCCCACCAAACACGTATTTTTGCTCTTTAATCCAATCATGTGAGTCCGAACTGTTTGTTTATCCCTGGTCTTCCATGTGCATGCTCTTTGGTGGTCGCACCTCTGTCCTCAAGTGCCTAAAATAATTGCGCAATGATAATCAAGGGTCTAAATCCAAATTATCGCCAAACTTGACTGACAAGAAGAGAAGCTTTCCCTGCCACTATTCCAGAAAAAGAACCAAAATGGATAGCTTGTCTAAAATTCGAAGAATGGGAAATTATGTTTTTGCTAATATGCTTTTATTTTTGCAGGTTTTGAGAATCATCAATGATATTGAAGGATAATTAACATTGAGGAAATAATATAGAAAAATCCTTTAAATATTCATTTCTTTAATAATTGACTTCTGGAAGTTAGATAGATATCTCAGTGAACAAAGCGCTTGCTATGCAAGCCAGACAATGTAAATTTAAATCCTCAGATTGCATGTGCCAGCCACACATGAAACATTCATCTATAGTCCCAGTGCCATAGCAAGTTCTGTGATGAATGTGGTACATGCCTGAAGGTCTGTACAATATTGAAGCCATTATGTAATAGAGTAATGTGAGATTGCCCTCTGTATGAATATCATTAGTTAAAAAATGAACTGCTAAGGGGAATAGAGCTAAGTGGGGAAAACTAAACAGAATATAGGGAGAAAGGAGATGAAGTCAGAGAGAGACCACGTAGTCTTGCTGGAGCCAGACAGAACTTTACCAGGTAAGCCACAGCCACGTGGCAATACACAGATTACTAGAAATGGGTTAAATTAAGATATAAGTGCCAGCCAATAAGAATCTAGAACTAATGTGCCAAGCAATGATTTAAATATTCTTGTTTCTGTGTGATTATTTCGAAACTGAGCAGCTGGGAACCAACAAGCGGCCACCTACTTGCAACAATAGAGTATGGAGATTGTTCAAAGAAATAAATCTGGAACTAGCCCAGGGCAAGCACACACCAGTACTCAGTGACTGTGTTTCAGAGGAAATGAAAATAGCTTGCCAAAGATACACATTCCCTTCCATATTCGTTATGGCATTAGTCACAATTGCCAAGGAATAGAGATAATCCCAATATCTATCAACTGATAAATGAATGAACAAAGCATGTTATAGATACATGACAGAATAATATTCTACATTAACCAGTAATGTTATTCTACCATTTACAAAATCATTCATGGAACTAGAGGCCTCCATGTTAAAGTGAAGTAATAATAGTCCAGACACAGAAAGGCAAATACTACATGATTTCTTTCATTTTGAATGTAAAACTACTGGTCTTGAAATTGGAATAGAACTTATAGAGGCTAGGGAATAGTGGAGAGTGTTGGATAAAGAAAGAAAAAATGCATTTAGAATTTCAAAGCTTTGGTGTGCCATTATGGTAGTTACTATGTACCACTTGTTTACAGCACATTTTTAATCGTTAAAAAGGAAGAAAAGGGCTGGAAAGATGGGTAGCAGTTAAGAGCACACACAAGTCCTACAGAGACTTGGTTTGGTTTTCACAACACACAGCTCACAACAACTTGTAACCCCAGTTCCAGGAGTTCTGACTTAAATGGGCCTTCATGGACATGCAAACAAACCTTACATACACATAAAAAATTTTTTTGCCAAAACATAAACTAGAAGGTTATGGAATGTTTTCAAAATAAATTATATGTACTGAAAAATAGATACATATGGTTGATAGGATTTAGGTATTATATATGCATAAAATATCATAGTACCCTATATGTCTATTTATAAATGATTTATATCTTGTATATTAAATAAAATTTTTGAAGATAAAAGGGAAGAGATATTTGAATATCACTAACCTCCTGGTGCTGTGGAACAATGATTTTGTACCCTGTAAACATTTATTACTTATATTTTATTAAGATGCTGATTGGCCAGTAGCCAAGCAGGAAATATAGGTGGGGCGACTAGTCAGGAAGTAGAGGTGGAACAATGAGAACAAGAGAATTCTGGGAAGAGGAAAGGCACCATCTGCAGTCGAAACCCAGATGGAGAGGAAGCAGGATGAGAATGTCTCGCTGATAAAAGGTACCAAGTTACATGGATAACACAGACAAGAATTATGTAAATTATAAGAGTTAATAAAAAGCTTGAGGTAATAGGCTAACCAGTTTAAAATTAATATAGAATTCTGTGCATTTCTTTGTGACTGCACGATTGCAGGACCAGGCAGGAAAGAAACCTCTATCCTCATCCTAGGGCCTTCCACTAACCAGGAGAGCAGCCACAGGGGTTTTAATTCAACAAACATAAAGTGTTGTAATAGCCATCCTTTTCTCTGATGCAGATACCAAACCATGGACACATTTGATGGTGCATGCAATACAGTAATTCAATGGGACAGACTACCCAATTTCACTCTGCATGGTCACAAAAATAGCAATGTGTGCTGAACAGGCCAATGCATAGACTCTTGCAAAAAGATTTTGCATCACTTTATGTCTGCTTCTGGAATTTTTTTCTTTTCACAAAGTATATAACAGGAGAAGTTTAACCATACACAGCATACTGTCTTTGTAAGGGTAAATGACATGTGCTGTGTCTCAGGTCTCAGGCATTCCGTCAAACATTCTGGATGTTTCTGTGAAGATGGTTAACTTTGTTTTTTACTTTTCTAATTTTTTGTTTCTTGTCTTTTAGATAAATTCAACACTTAAATTGAGAATGATTGAGTTAAGAAGATTAAACAATATAAAATCATAGCAGAGACAGAGAGAATGAGGCAGAGAGAAGGAAACCCCATGCCTGTTCTACTGAAGATGTCTAATTATACACTTGTGAGAGGTTTTTCTAAGAAAAAAAATAGGTTTTTTTTTTAATCTGTACTTACTAGAAGAAAGAAGTTGTAGATATATAGAGTAGATGCTGGACTTGGAAGATGACTTTGTAGGGTCTAGGGAGATCACTCCATGGAGAAAGTGAGTTGTGAACTATACATAACACATGTGCTTATAATACCAACATGCTTAGGGTAGGATGAGGTAGAAACAGAAGAACCTAAGAAAATTGCATTGCACAGTAAGAGACTGTTTCAAACAAGGTAGTAGATGAGGACCAAGACTTAAAGTTACCCCCTCACCTTCCACAAAGTAGGCACACATGCAAATTCACACACACAAATACACACTCACAGATGTACAGACGTACACACATATTATTTATACACATCATAATCACTCCTACAAAAATAAAATGTGTTATGTATAAATGAAATAAATATCAATACCATAAAACCTAATGAAGCTCACATCTGCTCTGGCAAGCATTGGAAATGACCTTGGATGTGGGCGTACTTTTATTGTTTTCATCAACCTTGAGCTTTATTTAACAAGTTAAGCTTTGTTGGCTGGTGCCTTGTGCCAAGAAACTTGCTTTCATGTGAGTTCTCTCACTGAGTCTGGGGATATGCACAGTTCTGCCTCTATGAATTTAACTCGACCCTTGATTGAGGGTAAAAACTCTACAAATACTATGTATGAATAGAATTGGAACATCTCTGGGAGCATTCTGATGCCCAAATCTGGAATTCAGTTTATTCATGGAGAAGGAATACTGATTATTTTATCTGAAGTAAGTCTACCATTCTCTGTTTCAGGTGAATCTCCAGTGAAGCAGCCTCTACTCAGTGGCAGCCTTCTTCTCCCAAATGACTGTACTTGATGAGAGACCACATTCACTCTGACTGTGCTGACTGAATTAGAACTGTCCTGATGATATAATAGAACCAATGACAAATGTGCATTCAAATTGCTTAATTTTAATTAACTCTAATTAATGGCTCATGTCTCATTTCTTTCCAAACACCATACTGAATATTTTAATTTGGGCATGGAATAACTTTCACAAAATAAAAATTTTAGCTCTTATTCATAAATCTAATTTACTTGACATTTTCTTTGCTACATCTTCACCTGGCTACCTAAAATATGAATAAAAATTCAGAAAGTATTACATTTACCCACTTTAAACATGTTGGAAATATTTTAAAACAGTATAATCACCTATTTATCCATTTATCTACCTATAGGCTGATCCATATGAATATAAATTTCAATTTCTATTTATTTTTACCTATAGTAAATTAACCTTGTATGTGCTTATACTGAAGTGTCAGCTACAGCCAAGTATGATGACAATTAGAGACATTCCTACCTTAGGAATTTGTTAAGAAACTATGAAAAAATCAACTCATGACTCTTATTTTATTGTAAATACAAGAATATTTTCACTTTCTCTTATGTATTTGGCTCAATTATAATATATGCTAATTAGGTTATTTGCTTAGAATCCTTTCCCCAAAATTTGAGAAACTGGATAATAATTTACTATAGCTTTCCTTTCCTGTATTTAGAAATACAATTGTTACTTTCAATAAAACTCAATTTTGTGTTATTTTATTATTTATTTAAATGTTAAATATTATGTATGAAATTGAAGTTGTAAAAAAGATAAACACTGCTAAGTAACATGCTTAATATTTAAAACATGTAATGTCTTTTAGATAGCATGCATTTTCATCCTGATTTTTTTAGAAAGAATGCCTTGATATTTAGGATCATAGTAGGTACAATAAACAGGACATTTTTTTAACAGTTGGTCTGGGGAGCACACACTAATTATAGGTCCTGGTGTTACTAGGCTCCTTCTTTAAGTTCTACCTTGATTCTTTTCTGCCTATGTTGGCCCTGAAGATGAAGATACTTGCATCTCCAACAGTTAAATCACCTGGTTGAAAGCCTAGTGCTAAAGGCTCAGAGGTTTCTAATCCCTTCATTCTCTCCCCTTCATTTTTTTTTCTGGAATACAGTCTCTTGCTCCTTGCCCATTTAGTTGGCCATCCCAGAAAATCCCATAGTCTGATACTTCACACCTCCCTGTGAAATTATCTTTGTGTTATCATCCATCTCTATTAGCCAATATCAGGTTACTCTTCTTAAATTACTCAATTTTCTTGAGTGTCAGAGTGCACATATAGATTGAGATCATAAACAAACAAAATCAGCTTCTGTGTGATGGAAGAGTCTTCAATGGAGTCTTCCGTGACTAGGAGAGCCCTTTAAATAAGGCAGATAGCTTGTTAAATGAGTAATTTGGAGTTCCTCTATACTATTAGGTGCCATAAATAACACGGCTGAACAGGTGAAGTTCAATGTCAGATCCCTGGGAAAAAGAGCCATTACATCAGGTGGAATTGATTTATTTGGCCACTTACTGTAAATCTCATAAACCTGCATGGCAAGCCATGAGGTGTAAAAGGAGAGATGGTCCTAAATCTCTCCATTTCCTGATCTCTTCTTAGCACCATAGCTTTATCCTTTCTACCTTTAAATAGAACTGAATCCTCCTTTCTGTACTCCAGAGAACACAGCCCTGGCACGCTGTCTTCAATATATTAGCACCCTCTAGACCCATCTGCATCTGATCTTCAACTCACGAACATATAATGGGCGTATTAACTTTCCTCCCCTCTCCTATCTTCATTTTTCCTCTCCTTTCTTCTCCTCCCCCTCCTGCCTCCCCCTTTGTTTTCCCTCCATCCTCTCTCTCTCTGCACACAAATTCATGTGAACGCCAGAGGTCAACAGTGGATAGTTATTGTGACAGTGGTAGTGTTATTCCACAGTATGGTTCACATTGACTTCTTCTTCTTCTTCTTCTTCTTCTTCTTCTTCTTCTTCTTCTTCTTCTTCTTCTTCTTCTTCTTCTTCTTCTTCTTCTTCCTTCTTCTTCTTCTTCTTCTTCTTCTTCTTCTTCTTCTTCTTCTTCTTCTTCTTCTTCTTCTTCTTCTTCTTCTTCCTCTTCTTCTTCTTTCTTCTTCCTATTCTTTTTGGAGACTATGAAGCCTTGGCCATGAACTCACTATGTAGACATTGCTAAACTTGACCTCACAGAGCTCTGCCTACTCTGCCTGCTCTGTCTCCTGGGTGCTGGTATTAAAATTGTATGTCACCATGCTTGGTTGGCCACCTTGAATGTCTCACTGGCATTTGCACTTAAGGATTTGGGTAGACTAGCAGGTCTACAGAACCCAGAGACTTACCTGTATTTGCCACCCTACTGCTGTGACAATTGAGCTAGCTGCAACTTCCAATTCTATCCATGGGAGCTAAAGCTCAGATTCAGGTCCTCCGAGTTTCATGGCAAGCACTTTACCAACTGAGTCACTGTTTCCCAAGCCTCTGCTTTAATTTTTTTCTTAGCTATTTCTGGTAGTAAAGAATTCCTTTTTCTCTCAGTTTAATACTTGAGTAGTTTAAACCTCAGTTGATGCCACAGCCCTACGTTGGGCGCCAGATGATGCCGCAGGGCAATCGGTAATGAAAAGTCCCCAGACTATCTTAATACAAAATATACAGCTTTAATAAACAGAAGTAAGACTTACACCAGCTTACACCAGAATCCAATCTATCCATCCAGACGCAGGAGCCAGGCGAGAGAGCTATCGGAAGCGCACTCGCCAAGTTTATAGGTAAACGTTAGCCTAAGGGCAACACGTCCCACTAACAGCATGTGATTGGCTGAACTCCCCTATCACTCAGTAAATCCCACGTGTGATTCAAGACTTATGACCTTTGTATTTCTTCTACTGGTTCTTAGAAGCCTGGAGAGTAGTGTAGAATATCTTACAGGAACACCTGTATCCCTCATGAAAAAAATTTTTCTTTTTAATCAGGAAGCAAAGTAAAGCTCCCCAAAGTTATGTGTTTACAAATCATAATTAAGTTTTGGCCAATCTGATGCAAACTGATCATTCATTTGAGACTACATATATATATTTAATGCTTTCAGTTTTTGTTATGTTGTCTATTAGTGCAATCTAACATTGAATTTGATATCTTAGGATGTATTTAAATAGATTATGTATTTAAAGTTAAAAACACTTCTTCCACATTGAAGAAATTTTTGACTTTCAAGTACCTTTTGTAAAAGTGATAAAAAGCGGTCTGTAATTTATGTTTCTATGATGCACTTACTATTTATTTATTAAATAATGCGAACAAACTTATTTTACCTTTAAAAATTACAGGAATAATTTCTTTGTCATTGTATGTCATCAAGCATATAGGCAAATAGTCACATGTCTTGTTTAAGAGCCATTCAATCATATGATGTTGATTTATATAGTTGATTTATATACTGGACAATGCCTAAAACTACCCATTGTTCTAATCACACTAGCTTGTAGTTTTGCACACAGATGCCCCAAGGGTTGCCCTGAAGCTCTCTGTTCCTGAACCCTTTAAACCTGTGTTATTCCTTGATTTCTTGATCAATGCCTGTTTTTTAACCTTCACACCTGAAGTTTTTTTTTCCAATACTGGTGACACTATTGAAATCATACAACTTTTTGGTCTGGGAGGAGGTAGAATGCTTACTTTTATCTGTAAGTACTTCCTGATCAGTGCTACTCCATGATATCATTGTTAATTCTCCTCTGTGCTTCTGTTCCCTGCAGATCTGCAGATGCCCAACTCTTACCTCCAACCCTCCTGACCCTTAATCTGTGAGTTCAAAATCTATAAGGCAGTGCTTGTGCCCTGGATACAGAATCTGCTTCGTGGTATCTCACGCCAACACATTTCTGTAATTTGCACTCAAGGTCTCTTTTTTAGAAATTCTAAGCAGCCAATACTAATTAGCATAATCAACACTTTAAAAATAATAGCATGACCCACCATCTTATTATGTTTTTTTCTCTAGTGAGAAAATGATAACTGATACTTGATCATACATGAAAGAATATTGAGAAAGTTGTGTGGCATTGTTCACTTCCTACTTTATTTCTATAAGTTCGGAAACCTTCCTCTTGTTTGTATCAAGGACATTTTCCAGATTGCACTGGTACTGATTTTCAGGAGAAAAGAAATATGGCTTAAATTTAGAGTGAAATTATATGATGAAGTTCTCCATTAGAACTGATTGGCAAAGTCACTTTTATTAGTTTAGATAAATAGATATGCATGTACAGTGAAAATGCATAAAATTAACTCAAGAATTGGCTGATCCATCAAGAGAATATGAAATGCACAAAGACTCACCATTAGCAAGCACATTTTATAAATGATAATGAAAGTCATGTTGATTTAGATACCATAAACAGATATTGAGTAGAAATTAATTTCAACCCACCAATATGGAATTATAAACAATATGACCATATTAGTTTAGAGAAGTGAATGTTTTCTGCTATTTTATTTCATGTCAACCAATACTTTGAAAATAAAGTGGAAGATTTTACATTTGGGAGCTACATATTAGAATTTTCTTTGCATGCCTTTCTTGGGATGAAATATGATCATGCCAATTTTCAGCATCCCATTACATCTGACGGATGCTATCCTAACAAAATTGCTTGTACAGCGTATATCAGAAATAAGGACAAACTTGTCTAAAACAGTTATTTCACTAGGCAAATTTGGCTCTCAGTTATATTCTAAATGTGCCTCAAGTACTTTAAAAATAGGACTAAGTTATGTAAATATAGTACTTTAATGAGGAAAAATACAGTAGTTGTTCTTAATATTGCTTTGCAGGGACAATAGAGAGAGAAGTCACCCATATACTTAGAACAGGGAATCAGGATGGGGACTTTGAGGCCTCTTTGATTTTTGTTTGAACTTCACTTTTACTTTTGGAGGATTTATGTAACTGCAAATCATTTTCTAAAATAATTCATATGTAGTGTTAGAAGACCTTGTGTCCAGTTGAATGCTTTTATTCAAGGAATGAGAATAGCATAGACATTCTCTAAATTCAAACTATTTCCTTCCAGTCAGTAGTATTTGTGTGTTGAATACAAATGTGCTTAAAATTTTAAAATGTCATTTGCATTTAAACGTCCAATTTTCAGTGAGTATCTTTCTCCTACTTTTTTTCAGGTAAGATGTTTGCAATCTCCATACCACCTTAAGAAAGCACTGAACACATGACCAAAGTTCCATGGCAATTGTGTGATCGACTGGAAGAAAAACAGTTGATACATATGTTTTCCAGATTTTTTATATGAAGCTGTCATGGTGGCCACAAAGGACCAAAACACGCAAGGCATTCCCTCTAGAGAATTCTGGAGCTTGCTATTGCACATTCACTTGCTGTAACCCTCTTTTCTGTCTGCACCTCATCTGGGACACCCCTAAACTCTCAACTCATTGTATGCAATTCACATATTTGTGCAGCCAAATTCTTTCCTAGCACAGAAATTTTTTAAGTATTGTCCTCTCTACCTGGAAAACTGTTTTGGCTTGAGTAATAACTAATCACTCTGTTTTCTGTCTAATGTGTGGTATCTACAGAATGCTGAACCCTTGCCATGTTTAAGAGAATTGCCAGCTATTTTAAGAGAAGTGTTTCCTCATTTAGCATCCTTCCTATATTCTTTGGCTATACATACAAACATTTTTCAATATGTTATTTGTTTATTTTTTGTTTTTCTCAGAAAATAATAAATGTGATCCATGGTTGAACCGGGAGATGTGCACCCAGCATGAACAATAGCTTTCCTATGGTAGAATGAGTGGAGTGTGCCTCCCCTCCCTGCCCCCTCGTCTTTCCACACCCATATATATACTCTAGTCTGTAGTAAGAAGGAACGGCAGGCTGCATTCCTGTCTGGATCCTGGCTAGCTAACCCCCAAAATAATCGCAGAAACTGTATTCATTTAAACACTGCCTGGCCCATTATAGCTTGCCTCTTTTTGGCTAACTCTCACATCTTAATTAACTCATTTCTAATAATCTGTATATCACCACATGACTGTGGCTTGCAGGGATGAATGTAACCTACGTCTGTCTCGGAGAGGAGAGCTGTGGTGTCTGCCTCACTGCCTTCTTTCTCCCTGCATTCTGTTAGATCTACTCAACCTATCTAAGCTGCTGTCCTATCAAAAGGCCAAGGCAGTCTCTTTATTTAACCAATGACTAGTCCTCCCCATGGTCAAGTGTAATATGTACTCCAGGTTAGGAAGCACAGCTGCAAGTTCAGGTAAGGGGCCTGTCACCCTTTAACTCTTCCTTCTGTGCAGGAATACGAGCAGTCAACAAAGCTCATCTATGAATGACCTTTTGCAAGTGGATATAGCTGACCTGTAAATTATGGTGGCAGTTTGGTTGAGAGGATTGTCACACATCACAACTTCCCACCTCCCAATTATTAGCAAAATATGTTCCCTTACCAAGTAAGTAAATGTGTGTTCCATTTGTATGGTAAAAAAAAAGCAAAGTGATCTGGTAATTATCACTTTAAAACATACATTTTCTTACAAGTCAGACACTGAGATCACAGCTAATAACAGGTGGCAAGGATCTTTGTGTACCAGCACGGTATATTGGTCCAAGATGGAGTTTCTCTGTTGTCCCTTAATTACCTTTGTTTGTTTGTCTTACAATTCATATTTTTAAGATTATGTATGTAAAAGTCCAAATTTTATTTTTGGCTTACTCTGCTTAGGTGCATATCTATATGGGCCTGTATATCCCTATCAATAAAATCTCTCCTAACACTGTATCTCCCATTTTTCTCCAACTTTACCCTAATACTACAGTTACTAGTTCTGCATGACATTCCTCTTTTCGTAGCTGTTGTTTTTTTATTTCACTTAACTTATCTTCCTACCCTTCATATATTGCAAGAACAGATATTATTTCCAGAAACATGCTGGGTTCACTTTCAAATTTTGACAAGCTTGTTTTTTAATGTACTGTGGGCTTCAAATTACATCATGACAAGAGACACAGAATGAACCCTTATCCTGATTTCTAAAATTTTCTTAACTTATTATGTCTTTTAATTTGTGAGATTATAATGCAATTAAAATGACTGATATAATATCGTTTTATCTCTATTTTCCACTACTACATTGAGTGTCTGATCAGGAGCTTTTCAGTTCCTAACCCTCTGAATAGTATGTTCACCTGGGCAGCACATCCAGAACTTTCCATGACTACAATCACGTTGTAGATACACAACCAAACTAGCTGCTGAATGTGTAACTGAAACAAATATTACCGGGTTATCTAAACCTACATCTGAGAATCATGCCATTGTAGTTTTGTGGATTTTTTTCCTTCTAAACACTGTGCCTCTGAGCTTCAGAGTCAAAAATTCTTTGGGGACAAGGATCTCCTGTCATTCTTTAGTTAAGAGGACTATAATTTGGCCTTGTATGTGTGGTGGTCTGTAATTTTCTGCCTGAATTGCAGCAATAATTATATTATTTTCCCTTCCCTTTCCTCCCTCCAAACTCTTCCATACAGACTTCCTTTCTCTTTTCTAAATTCAGGCTCCCTCTATCGTTTTCATTAATTGTTACTCTGTGTGTATGTGTAAGTTTGTGTGTGTGTGTGTGTGTGTGTATTTGTATACTAAATATATAAGCTCAATATGCTCAAGTTTTTATAATGTTATTCATGTTTATGTTTTCAGGACTGACTAGAGATCTTACCAAGATGACTGCACTAACATGTGCTGAACAAAGACAACAATTAGTGAAATGTAGACAGGTGGTAGCTTCTGGATTATACTTTTTTGATTTTTAATTGATGATGATGGTTGCTAAAGTCAGTTCCCTTTATGACGTGTCAAAGTGGAGTTTTGTTTTTAAATTGATATCTTTTTCTGCACATTAGTTAGTTGAGTTAAGTTGGTCTTGAGGGACATTTCTTACCTACTGATCTGTCTTAATGGTTTCTAAAACTATTATGTTGATATATTTAAAAAAATACCAAGTTGTAGTTTTGTTTTATTCTGCCCTTTTTTTTCCTTTCACAGTCTTCATTAGGCTTGTTTATTGAGAGAAATTTTTAGAAAACCAAAACCCCTTCAGGTCTTCCCTTTTAGGTCCTTCACTATGCCCTGACTTCTACATGAACCCCAGCCTTCCCTTTCTGCTCACCATTTATACATCTTCCAAACATTTCTGGTGCAAGTAGCAATTTTGTTCTTTATTGACAAAGTGGAAGGGCACAGCTGATTTTGTCTGTGTAAACTGCAGTTAATTACACAGCTGTGGGCCAGGGCTCTGTAGACTCTACTTTGTGAAAAACTAAAAATTACTTTTCCTGTTGAAAAACTCTCCCAAATGCTATTTTAACTTGTGAAGGGGAAAGGACCCAAAATAAGTCCAGAGTTCAGACAGTCCCTAGGTATTTCTTGAAGCCAAGTTTCTTTTTTATTTTTTACTGGAAATCACATTGATTTTACCTGGTAATCTTTGGTACATAGAAGTTCTTTCAAAGTCCTTGGAATTTATGTGATTCTCAGGAGATGGTTTTAGAAATAAAAGTATTTGAATAGTTAGATTTTAATTGAGTTGTTTGGTTTAGACATCAAACTCACACCTTTTTAATATTTGTATGTGTCCTGTCCTCTATACAGTCCATTTTGGTAAGAACACAAGGGCTGTTCTAGGTAGACTCTACAGCTCACTCTCACTCCCATGTCCTTCTGGAATAAGAGCAATTCATTCTGGGATAGTTTTATCTAAGTGGACCTAAGTAAGCATCCAGTGTATGAATCCAACATGCAGACATCCAACATGCAGACATCAGCTGGTGACATTTTATGATTTTTCTACAAACAGTGTCTTATACATAAGAATATCAAAAGATTATTAAAAGAGGCCTTAGCAATGAGAGGAAGTCTAGCCATATACTTTAGAGTTCAGGATCTCATCATAAATTCCACAACTCCCTCTATAATTCTTTCCATCCCACCTGTCAGATGCAAAATGATCCTCTCTGTACTTGCCTTAGCAAATATATATATATATATATATATATATATATATATATATATATAGCTAAATGTTTGTACAAAACCTCATTCAAATCACAAGACTGAGAGTCTAGGTCATAGTCCCTTTTTCAATTACAGTAATAGTCACATATAGTAGATAGAGCTTATAGAAGATTTTATATGTATTAGAACTGAAGACTCAGCCATCTTCAACCAGCAGAGTGTTATCTGGAGTTTATCCCAGAAGCAAATGAGCAGCACAGGACCCCATCCTCTATGCAACATCTGTGATTCTCTAACCTGGAACTGCTACCACCAGGTTTCCACGAGCCAGCCTTTTCTTGGCTGCTCTTGTGTAAATATTAAGAGTTTTCACTTCTTAGCTGTAATGAAATCGTAATACTGAGTCAGGCTGTGTTGGCGCTCAAAACATATGTAAGATCCCTGCAACATACAAATGGCTGGACATGGTCGGTGCACATGGTGCACAGTGACCTAATTTAGGTGAACCACCATTGTAGTGAGTGTGTGTGTGTGTGTGTGTGTATGTGTGTGTGTGTGCATGTTACTAGGATCCAGTTTATGAATGTTTGTGTATGTATGAAAAGGTTGTTTTTGTTGTTGTAGTTTTTGTTTTATTTTTTGTTTTTGTTTTTTGAGACAGGGTTTTGCTATAGCTTTGGTGCCTGTCCTGGAACTAGCTCTTATAGACCAGGCTGGCCTCAGACTCACAGAGATCTGCCTGCCTCTGTTTCACAAGTGTTGGGATTAAATGTGTGTGCAATCATTGCCGGGCTCTGGTGTGTGTGTGTTTTAACATGTTATGGGGTATCCACGAGTGAAAACTGTTGAGACATGGATTTAAACAAATAGAAAGTCTTTATTAGCCATCTGGCGACTATATTGGTCTTAAAAATCTCAGTGTAACAGGAAGCCTTTCTCTGGATGGACTTTTAACCACACACACACACACATTAAATAAATAAAAAAGACATATTCTGAGTTAACATGTTCAGTTAACAAGAACAGTTAGCCAGAAGTGAAACTACAGAAGCAAAAAAAAAGTACATTTAATTTAGAGACTTTCCCAGAACCATAGACTTTGATGGATTAAGTCTTTGTTTTTCTTTGACTGGTGGTGCTGTCTGCAAGCTGAATTTTATGTCCTGAGTGATACTTCCATTATAAAGTCAGTATTCTAAACTCTGAGGCTCTACTAATGTCTGTGGACTTGTTACAGTTAAAATAATTAAAGGGGGAAATTTGAGGGAGGGGATTCACCTGTCTTGGTTGGCAGGTTGCAGACCTAAAGCTGCATGCATTGTGCATCAGATAAAGAATTAAATTAGCAAATCTTAGAGAGAAGCTGAATAAGATTGTGTCTGTCAATTCAGTGCCTCCGATCTATTGGAGATTTTCAGGTTAAGGATATTAGAGATGGTTGTGGTCAAAGGATTTGTATTTATTAATGTATTCAGTAGCCATTAAAATATTTTTGAGAAGTTCATTTAAATAATTCAGGCTGGGGAGATGAATCAGTGGGAAGAGCACTGACCTCATCAACTGAAGGCTCAAGTTTAAGTCCTCAGCACTCATGGATAAAGCCAGGTGTAGACAGAGATGTGTAGAGATAGGAGACTTGTTCTCTTGCTGTCTGCTAGCCTAGGAACAGATTCAGAAAGAGACCCTGTCTCCAGGGAATAAGGCTAAAGTTAATACAGCATCTGAGCTACGCATTCCTGAACTCAATAAATTTAATCTATATCTTAGAAAATATTTTATTGGTATCATGAAAAATTCTAGATTAGGATATGAGGTATTACTTACACATAGTAGCATATTTTCCCATACTATACAATATAAGTGAATGTAGTAAATAAAATGACGCTAGAGATAAGAGGAACTGGATATTCTGCATATCAAAGTAGCATAATTGATTGAATATGAGAGGCAGTGTGGAGGGAAGAGGAGTCCTTAGAAGAGATAATGACCAATAATTACCAAAAATGTGTATGTTTTTTGAGGGTTTAGCAATAGTACTGTGTGTATTTGTATGTGTATGATTTTTTTTTTGCCCTATGTTAATATTAAAAACAGGTGAAGAATGATGTCAAACCACTTTTTTTTAAATTGTGCTCAAGGCTACAACTAAAAAAATTATTTCTTCTTCCAGTTCAGAAGAGGAAAAAAATCAATTTCATTTGCTGAAGGGTGGCTATCTTGAGTGACTTCAGAAAAAACTTGGCCTATTCTAAAGATAAGTCGGAAATACCAGCAGATGTTAACAGCAAGATAACCATTAATTTACAGTCTCCTTTGTCCCTATACTGATGTACTTAACAGAGCACACATTTTTATTGCTACATATTTTCAGGGTCAAACTGATATTTTAGTATTTATATGAATAAATATACTGCTTGTCTAAGATGAAGGTCATTTTTCTAGGAGAGATCTAGGACTACGGCTTACGAAGAACCATTAAAGGGACATAGTCCTTATGGTATCCTTGGGACATTCTTACAACATGACAGCTATTCTACAGATTCCTAAAATATATTGTCTTTGTTGAAAAGCTATAAAGCACAAGGACAGTTGACCGTGAATCTAAAATATAGGATGCAATGAGTTTATAAATTTGTTTCAGTAACTTAGGCACCTTCTGATGATTTTTAAGAACACAATGAAGAAAATGAAAGATGTGAGACACTACATTATGCAAAGATAAACGGAACCAAAAATGTAAATGTTGAGAGGGCATAAATTAAGTACACACAGAGCAGCTTTGTATGAGAAAGAAGTCATTTAAACATGTGCTCTTGAATAATGGATGTATTGGGTAGAATAGATTAATGGCCACAGAGAAGAAGAAAAGGAGATCTTTTTGACTGTAACTCAGGGAGAGAATGGAATGCACGTTTGGCAACAGATTACAGATGAGCAAAGACAAGTAGGATTTGTAGCATGATGTTTAAATCTGAAAGCTCTCAGTGGACCACCAAGAACTGTTTGCTTCTGGGTGTTGTCTATCTGCTATCGCGAGTTAGACTGTCTGGTTTGACCAGTTTCAGGTAAGTAAAAAATTCTCCCCTAGGAACTTGTGCCTATAATTCTTCCTGAGATAAGAGATATTATCACACAGTACCTGGTAGTTCAAACAGGAGATACAGCAAATCTGTGTAAGAATGAGTACTTATTGTAGCCTTTAAATATGCCATCTGTGAACACCCACACACACATTCATATATAAACATACATACATATATATGTATAAATAATAAAATACATTTTATCAATAATAGATAAAAATAGATGTAAAGAAACAAGTTTTAATACACCTAACCTTAAATTATGCAAAAACAAAATGGAAAATAAAAAAAAACTTTTCTAGTCATCACTTTATTGTTCTGTACTGATCACACCAAGTCACATGGCAATCCAGTCTCAGCTCAAAAGACATTTAGTCTCACAAAATGAGAAACTATGAAATTACAGTGCAAAGGGAAAGAGACCACAAATGATTAAAGAATGACTGTCATCCTTTTCTCATTTACCACACCAGAAAAATTCAAACAAAATTTGAATGACATGAACTTTACAATAAATTAACAGTTTAGGAGCAAATCAAAACTTCCATTGTCTAGCTCCAAAGAAGCAAAGAGCATTAAATTTGCAAAGCAAAAAGCTAGTTTTGAAGAATATTTGTTATACTGGTTAACATGATATGAATAAAGTAAATTTTCAGTGATTTGGGGGCTTTTTAATTGTAAATGGACATGTTCACTTGCCTAACATTCGTTTTTAAGAAAGTTTCAAAATGGTCATTCTTTGTTCTGATTTACATATAGTTTCACTGTGTTTAAAATGTTTTATTATTTTATAAATCCTATTCTAAGTTCTCCAAATCTATGGTAATTTTGAAAGGTCATGGTTCTTAATTTTTATTCCAGAAAATATTATCCAGAGAAATATTACATTTCACAATAGCCATAAATAACATAAAATATCTTGGGGTAACACTAATTAAAGAATTGAAATATCTTTTTGACAAGAAGTTTAAGTCTTTGAAGAAGGAAATTGAAAAAGATACCAGAAAATGGAAAGATCTCCTGTGCTCTTGGATAGGTAGGATCAACATAATAAAAATGGCAATCCAACAAAAAGCATTCAATGCAATCTCCATCAAAATCCCAACACAACTCTTCACAGACCTTGAAAGAACAATAATCATCTATATATGGAAAAACAAAAACCCAGGATAGCCAAAACAATCCTGTACAAAAAAGGGACCTTCTGGAGGCATCACCATCCCTGACATCAAGCTCTATTATAGAACTATAGCAATGAAAATAGCCTAGTATTGGCATAAAAACAGACAGGTTGGCCAGTGGAATCAAATCAAAGACCCAGATATAAATCCACACACCTATGAACACCTGATTTTTGATAAAGAAGCTAAAATTATGCAATAAAAAAGAATATTCAACAAATGGTGCTGGCACAACTGGATGTCAGTGTGTAGAAGAAAGAAAATAGATCCATGTCTATTGCCATGCAAAAAACTCAAGTCTAAATGGATTAAAGACCTCAATACAAATCTGACCACACTGAACCTGACAAAAGAGAAAGTGGGAAGTAGGTTTCAATGCATGGGCACAGGAGACCACTTCTTAAATATAAATCCAGTAGCATAGACACTGAGAGCAATAATAAATAAATGAGAGCTCCTGAAATTAAGAAGCTTCTGTAAAAAAAAAAAAGAACACAGACAATAAGATAAAAAGGCAGCCTACTGAATGGGAAAAGATCTTCACCAATCCCACATCAGACAAAGGATTGATCTCCAAAATACATAAAAAACTCAAGAAATTGGACATCAAAATTCTAAAGAACCCAATTAAAAAACAGGGTACAGAACCACACAAAATTTTCAACAGAAGAATCTCAAATGACTGAAAGACATTAAGGAAACATAAGAAAATGTTCAACATCCTTAGCCATCAGAGAAATGCAAATCAAAAGAACTCTGAGATACCATCTTACCCCTGTTAGAATGGCTAAGATCAAAAACACCAGTGATAGTTTTTGCTGAAGAAGATGTGGAGTAAGGGGAACACTCATCCATAGTTGGGAGGAATGCAAACTTGTACAACCACTTTGAAAATCAGTATGGTGGTGTCTCAGAAAATGGGAAATTAATCAACCTCAGGATCCAGCAATACATCTCTTGGGTATATACCCAAAAGATACTTAATCATACTACAAAGACATTTATTCAATTATGTTCATAGCAGCATTATTTGTAATAGCCAGAACCTGGAAACAACCTAGATGTGCCTCAACCAAAGAATGTATATAGAAAATTTGGCACATTTACACATTAGAGCACTACTCAGCGGTAAAATACAATGACATCTTGAAATTTGCATACAAATGGATGGAATTAGAAAACACTATCCTGAGTGAGGTAACCAAGACCCAAAAAGATGAATATGGTATGTACTTACTCATAAGTGGATTCTAGCTATAAACAATGGATATTGAGCCTATAGTTCATGGTCCTAAAGAACAAAGTAATAAGGTGAACCCTAAGAAAAACATATATAGATCCACCTGAAAAGTCTCAATAGACAAGATCACCTGACAGAATTGGCAACATAGGAGTGAGGGGAAAAGGGAGAGTGAAAGGAGAAAGAGGAGGGATGAGAAGAAGGTTGTGGAGAACATGAGGGAACAGGATGTTTGAGATGGAGGAAGGAAAGAGATGAGAGCAAGGAAAGAGATATCTTGCTTGAGTGAGACATAATGGGGTTAGCAAGAAAACTGGCTCTATAGAAATTCCTGGAAATCCACAAGGATAACCCCAGCTAAGACCCTAAGTAATAGAGGAGAGGGTACCCAAACTGACCTTGTCATGTAGCCAGACTGATGAGTGTCTTAAATATCACCATGGAACCTTCATCCAGCATTTGATGGAAACTGAGGCAGAGACATGCATTTGAGCCTGGACTGAGCTGCCAAAATTCAGTTGAAGAGTAGGAGGAATGAGAATATGAGCAAAGAGGTCAAGACCATGGTGGGTTCACCCACTAAAACCATTTACCTGATATAACATGTGGTTGGGCGCCATTCTGTAACATGAACGGGGACAGAAACCCCCAAACAAACAGGTCCCATTTGTGGTACACAACTGGCAAGCCCCAGAGAAAATCAACCAGAGATCTCTATAAGTTATAAAGCTGATTGGCCCATTAGGTCAGGTTACTTATTAGCTAATTCTCACATCTTGATTAACCCATTTTTTTCTGATCTATGTTAGCCATGTGGCTCAGTAGCTTTTTCAGCTGGCAGATTGCATCCTGCTGCTTCGGTGATCTGGGCAGGAGTGGGAGGAATCAGCTTCCTCCTTCCCAGAATTCGTCTCTCCTTGCATCGCTTCCACTTCCTGTCTGGTTTTCCCACCTACACCTCCTTCCTGGCCAATCAACGTTTATTTAATATATGATTGACAGAATACAGACAATTCTCCTGCACCAACCTGAGCTAATGTGAGCTCACCAATACCAACCAGACTGAGAAGGAACAAGCATAGGACAAAACTAGTCCTCTGAATTTGGTTGACAGTTGTATGGCTGAGCAGAAAGAGGGGCCACTGGCAGGGGCACCAGGATTTATCCCTATTACTTGCACTGGCATTTTGGGAACCTATTCTCTTTGGATGGATACTTTGCTCAGCGTAGATATGGTAGAAAGAAGAAGAAGGAGAAGGAGGAGGAGGAGGAGAAGAAGAAGAAGAGGAGAAGAAGAAGAAGAATTATTATTTTGGGGGAGCATGTTTAAAACACTCTTTGTCATAAATATATACATATGACGTTTTCTAGGTATTATAAAATGTATGCAAAGGCACAGAACTTAAGGGTAAAGTGTTTAAGAAACACTAGTAGTTGTAACTATGAACGTGTTTCTCATTATTTTCACATAAAAATCTTCAGTGTTAGTAAATGAATGCAATACTTCTGTGTTCTTGGACTATAATTACAACAAGAGCAAATGAAATTGCCTGACAGTTAAACTCATTTTAACAGCTATGCTTAAAATTCTGAGTATAAAGTTAAAAGCCTTTCATGTTTTTATGTGGGTTGGCTTAATGGATTCATTAAAAATCAACTGGGCCCAACTGTGTACACAGAATCATCCTGTCAAAGTGCAGATGTATTTATAGGGTTGTAAATTTCTTCTCTTCTGTTCCCATTGTTTTAAATGCCAATAAAATCTTGCACTGTTTTATTAATAATGCAGAAGTAAATGCAATTGCTTGATGCCAAACCATAGACTGTATGTTTGTCAAGGACAAGAGGACTTTACTTGATGTGCAAACTCACCAAGTTCCACAACTTGGAACTTACTCAGGAGGTAGCAGGCATTGTGTGGCTGTGGTTCTGATTAATGAGATATTTTTGGCAGCAGAAGCAGAGTGAGTGAGTTTTAAAGGATCTATGATTTTGGTCATCTTGCCAGCTCAGTCTCAGAATTATGTGTATAGACAACAGTCAGAGAAGGATGTAATAGATGTATGTTTAAGAATGCCTGAATAATATTACTAGACAATGAAAAAAAATGGTAAAGAAATTTGGTCTGTAAGGAAGTTCTCTTTGAAGTTGTTGTACTACTGAATTTGAAACTGTAATGACTTCATTTTTACCTTCCGTTACCTCCCTCCAACTCCTTTCATGCACCACTCCTGGCTATTTCTCAAATTGTGACCTCTTTTTCTGTAAGTGTTATTATATACACACCCCTGTACACAATACACATACAAGCACACACACAGAAGATACATACAACACATATACAACACAACATAACACACAGAAACGAAAATACAAAACACATATACAACACATACATCTACACACTACACATACTCAATACACACAAATACAGAAAACACATATACACACATACTACTGAAAATATAAATACAATTTTCTAAATTTGTATATTGTTACTTGTATGCATATGGCATCAGGGCTAACTACTTTTTAATATTTGCATTTAACTCATACATAAGCATCCAGCTGTAGCTAGGAGTACTGAAGAAATTAGAATATTGAAAGAAACCTTGAAGAAAGGAAGGACAGGCTAAACAAGGAGAGGTCAGTGTTGACTAACGAGGGCCAGCTGGATATGGAAAATCTAGGTAAACGAACAGAGACTACAGAATCAAGTATAACCAATAGGATACAAGAGAGGGAAGAACGAATCTCAGAGTCTGAAGATACCATAGAGAAAATAAATGCCGGATTCTCTGAATGTGTCTGGCCCGGAGTCTTTCTGAAAAGCCATTGACAATGACACTGGGACTTGTTTCCTCTGCATATACTGGATTTTGGGGATCCAGTCTGTTTGGATACTCACCTTCCTGGACCTGGAGGGAGGGGGGAGGAACTTGAACTTCCCACAGGGCAGGAAACCCTGATTGCCCTTAGGGACGAAGAGGGAGGAGGAGAGGGAGTGGGGGGAGTGGGAGGGTGTTGGGAAGAGGGGTGTAAATGGAAACTTTTATAATTTAATAAAATTACTTTCAAAAAAATAAATAAATGCTCTGATCAAAGAAAACAGCAAATCCAACAAATTCTCGTCACAAAACATTCAAGAAATCTGGGACACAATAAAAAAACCAAATCTAAGAATAATAGGGATTGAAGAAGGAGAAGAACTGCAGATCAAAGGACCAGAAAATATATTCAACAAAATTATAGAAGAAAACTTTCCCAACCTAAAGAATGATTCAAGAAGCATACAGAACACCGAATAGACTTGATAAAAAAAAAATCCCCTTGCCATATAATAATCAAAAGACAAAACATACAGATTAAAGAAAGAATATTAAGAGCTGCAAAGGAAAAAGGTCAAGTAACTCAAAATCTAAAGTAATTTGTTTTCTGCAAGCTTTGTTTTTAGCATGCAAGATAAAATTGGTTATATAAAATGAAACCTTCAGAAATTAGTCATTTATTATTAAAAGATTGTTAGGGACATTTTTAAATTTCAAATTTCTTGGAAATACTGCATAGGACTAGCTTAAATTTTCTTAACTATTATAAATTAATTAATTAATGAGGTCATTTGGGCCTAATGTAGTTCCTTTATGAAAAGTTTTAAATTTATAGAATTTAGAGTTTTGTAGATTTTTGGAGACACTATAATTGTGTGTGTTGTGTGTGATTGTGTAAGTGTATGTACATGTGAGTGCAAGGACCCTATAGAGTTATTTGATCTTCTGGCAGTGGAGTTACTTGCAGCTATATAACGTGCAATTCCCTCTGTGTGCTGTGAATAGGTTTTGTTTCCATTGGTTAATAAAGAAATTATTTTGTCCTATGGCAGGGCAGGATATAGCTGGGGGGGCACTAAACTGAATGTAGGGAGAAGGAAAACAGAGAAGATGCCATGTAGCTGCTAAAAGGGAAAGGTGCCAGAACCTTACCAGTAAGCCACAGCATCGTAGCAATGGAACACGGACTAATATTAATGGGGCAATTCCAAAATATTTGATCACATTATGTGAAATGCACCTTCTGATTGGTTTAATAAGGAGGTGAATAACCAAAAGGTAAGCAGGAGAAGATAGGTGGGGCTTCTGGAAAAGAGACAGGAACTCTGGGAAGAATCTCAAGCATAAAGAATTCACCAGCAATTTACAGAGGGAGCTGGACATACAACATGGAGGAGAGGTAAGAAGCCAAATGGCAGAACATGGATTATTATGAACTGGCTAATTTAATTTATAAGAGCTAGTTGGGAACAAGCCTAAGCTAAGGACAAGCTTTCTTAATTAATAAGAAATCTCTGTCATTATTTGAGAACTGGTCATTCATAATCTGACTATAATGATCATTAAATGTAACACCCAGATATGGACAGTAAGTGTTCCCTAGCTCCACAGAGGATGAGTTCTCCATGCCTGCACCCAATCTCCACCATTGAACAGATTAATTAGGCCCTCTTTCCCTGACATTTAGACTCGGTTTCATTGATTTCATAGTGACAGAAAATGTTCAAATGATAAACTAACCGAGTAACTGAATAATTAACTTCATAGATTTCTTTGAAAACTAGTTTCTTCTGGAACAAAAAGAAAATCTGCCCTGAAGTCAAATTGATTTGCTGCTCAAGAAGAAAGGAATTATGGAAACTTTTAAACTGTTCATTTTTGTCTATCCTAAAAAAATCCTATCTTTTTGTAATACATGCCCTGTCTATTTAGATCACAATGAATTCTTTCCCTGACACTCTGTCATACTCCTTCACATAATTGGGCCTGAAGAGTTCCTAAAGGAGCAGAAACTGTATTTCATGAGTTAGTCTATACTTTGTAGCAGCATGTCAATAATTTCTATCAGTACTTTCATCATTTTTATAAGATGCTAATAAAAATAGAAAGGAAATCTAAATGCAGGTATATTTGAATCTTCCCAAGCATGGAAAGATCTATAATCTTCAGATGTTACTATCAACCATTTTATTACAGACTATACATATTCATAAAGAGAACATACTAATAGTCTCATTTTTCTTTCTTTTCAAAAATTTTTGTCACTATTGTGCGTGTGTATGTGTATGTCTAAATAATGAGGGGTGCACATATGACATAGCATAATGTGGAGGACAGTGGGCAAATTAATAAAGTTGGTTCTTTCCTTCCATTGTGGGATCCAGGGATGGTACTCAGGTCGTCAGACATGCTTATATGCTGAGCCATCTCAGTGGTTTCCTGTGTGTGTGTGTGTGTGTGCGCACGTGTGTGTGTGTGTGTGTGTGTGTGTTTGTGTGTGTGTGTGTGTTTATCTTCAGGATTAAATATTAGAAACTTAATCTAAAACAATCTGTGTTTTAAGAACATAAAACATAAAATCTTCATATGAAAGCACCTCTTTCCTTTGAGGAATAACATGAGAAGAAAAACATTGTAAGGCATTAAAGCTTTAGGAAGCAGAAATGGACTTAATGATTAAATACTGACATTACTGACAGAAACAACCTAGTAAATCATCTTAATTCTAAATTTTTAGTTTTTAATACATAGTTCTGGTTATATAATAGTCAGCATATCTCTCTCTCACTCCCTCCCTCTCAAACACACACACACAAACTTCATAAAAACTGTTGATATAGAACATGTAGGTCTAAATTTTACCACCCAGAATTCCTTGGGTTACTGTCAGTACTTACTTATTCTTTTAGAGAGGAGGAGGGGCTTTTTCTTACCACCCGAGAATTGACAAGATAGCAACAGACAGTTCTGAATTGCATTGAGATAGAGACTGATACAATTTAAGTACTATATTGAAACTAGATGATTTACACATGTACCTAAAGATGAATATGACCTACTTGAAATTATTTGTTTAATGTCTACAATAAATCAGGCTTTGTTCACAGATGATGTACATTGACTACACTTCAATGGTACAGAAATAATTATTGGCCTCTATTTTCCTTCACTGTCAGCAGTGGTTGCTTCTGTTTTGTATTTTATACCCTATTTGTACTTGTATTTATGTTTAGATTCACAAAGAGGTTATGGTCCCTAAAATTCAGACATAACATACTTCTTTTGTGAACATATTTTTTTAAAATACTAAGAATGACTCAAGGAAAGCTTTGAATTTGTGAAGACTTACAGGTAGACAGAGGAGTGTGCAAAGTTTCCAGCTATTGACAGGGAAAGCCTCGAATATTCATTAATTGGAGGCTATAGGCATGAGGAAGCTGGCAGGTTGCCCAGTCAGGGAGATTAGGTGAGGGACTACTATTGGTATTTCAGGCTTTGTGTTCAGTTAGAAATGGGACAGACTCATATGCACTCCCAACTCTGGCTCAAAAAGGAGACAAATAGTGTTTTATCATTGCTAATTCTCTATCCTAAAATAGAGGTGATATGGAAATTATCCCTGAAGTTATTTTTATATAAAATAGATTGGAAATTAAAAATGTTTCTCACATTGAAAGATGCACTTGAAAGCTTAAGCAGATATTTTTATTCAGTGTTTATATAATCCATGTAAATTTATGATTATTAATGAATGGATTAAAGTGAAGGACATAGTTGGCAAGCAGGATGCAACATGCAAATATGCATTTGTAATATAAGTAGGCAAGCTTTGAGTGTCAAATAATCATGAAGTTTAATGTTCAAGCCAAATAACTGTCTGAAAGATAATTAGGTTGGCTTTAGCCTAGCTCACATTCCAAAAGAATTTTGGACAATTAGCTAATATGTTTGTAGTAACAACCTATGCACCTCCTTATCAGTTTTAGAATAGCCTTATATTCTGAAAACAGCAACATTCCATAGACCAAATGTGCAAATGCATGATATATTGGAGCATAATTTGGATATAACTAGCCAGCAGAGAAAGTTAAGTCACAATTTGCAAGAACCAGTTTGGGATGACAAATTCTAGTTTCTAGGGCAATCTGTTCCAAATTGTTGAGATTTAATTTGTAATGGACTGTTCTCCTATTCACCTATCAGATTTTGTTTATTATATTTTTTAATTATTTCTGAAAACTTCATCTTTGTGTATTATCCATCTTGATACATCCATACATTTCCCCTCCAATTCCTGTTAGACCTACTGGGCACTTCTTTCTCTAAATTTCATGACCTTTAAAAAAATTCTTGTATAGTCTACTGTATCCAATTAGTTCTTCTTTCATGCTGATGATGTGGGGTCAACCACTGAGGCATGAGCAGCCTACCAGTTGATATACTTTTAATAAAAGTGACTTTAAGCTGATATCTTTCAGGCAAGATGTATCCATTACTGCAATAGTGCTATGACTATTATGGGAATATCTTGATTTCTGATCAAATTTAAGGCTTGTTTAATAAAAGGGAATCCATGCCTGATGCCATTAACACTATTTGGGAGGTCATAGGCTTTGGGGACCTATTGTTGTCTTAATAATAGAACACATTTTCAAACGACTAACAATTTCTAAGACAAATCAAAGTAAGCCAAGAATGTTCCAGTAACCCCTCACCTAGTTAGCCTCACAGAGTTATTCTGCTTTTAGCCTCCCCATGCTAACTCCATCCAATTAGTGTATACCTATTTTCCTATCAAAACCTAAAATGTTACACACTTCTCTGTGTTAGGCTAAACGCATGACAAGTCTTACACAGCACATGTGGCTTCTCCCAGCACTTCTCACTCCACCCCTAAACCAAACCTCTCCCTCTCAGGAGCTGTACTTCTGCGTCCTTTCCCCCAGGTAGATCCCTATATCTCTTAGTCAATGGCTCCTCTCTTGCTCTCCCTCCACATTTCCTCTCTCATGGTCTACTTTAGTCTGTCAGCCATGCTTGGCGTAGACTCTTCATTCTATATGCTTCCTCCCTTTTATCTCCAATAAACATCTCTTCCAGATTTAGGAGTAGTCATGCCATTCTCCTTTTCTATTCCTTTTCTTCCTTTATCTAGCACCAACAGCCATAGAATTGGTATATATGAGCTTCTTTCCAAGATACTCGGTCTTTCCAAACCAACCTGCTGATTTACCTCTCCTAAGGTATGCTTGGATCATTAGTTTTTATTAGCTTCTGCCATCCATAATATTTGGCTCCAAAGTCTAAAGTCTGCCTCCCTGATCCCCAGAGTCTATTAGACCCCTCAGAGTGCTCACCATCTCCCTGCTGTTCCCTCTGGAGTGTCTGCCACATGGACATCACCCTGCTATTATGCCCTGCTGGGCCTCACCATGTAGGCCATCTCTCTACTTACTAAGATACCTCCTCATCATCCACCCTTTGGATCTGTCCCTTTACACAAAATCCCCCAGACTACCACTTTATCCATTATCTCTTCTACCTGCTCTAACCACTCATCTCTCCTCCTCTACTGAGCAAGTGTCACCATGGAGCTGAACTATGCTGCTCCTTGTTTCAGAGCTTTTTTCATTCCCGTCTTCTATACTTTATAGTTATAATGTCTGAATATAAACAATAGTTGATCAAGATGAGAGCCCACTATATATTATAGTTTCTTACATAGGTAACTTCTATACCTAAAATTCACTCATAAATGTTGAGAATATTTGGGCTAGAAGAATAAAGCAAAGGGATTAAACTCAGGGCAAACGTGGAATAAAGGTAATTCTGTCACATGCAACTGTCAAAACCCATAGCTTAGATACTTAAATGTGACAGTTCTCCAGTCCTTTATTTCCTAGTACCCATCTTACCAGTCTTTGACACTGGGTTTCCTATTATAAAATCCCCAAAGTGATGATGGCCCAGGAAGGAAGTTCTTAGTACCAGAATATCTTCACTAACTGTGGTAGCAGGATGTAGGGATGTTAATAGTTCTTTGTTTCTCAGATTCTTTTCTTACAGGTGAAAACTATATCATTTAAATTAGGAATTCTGAAAAGAGATGAAAGAGATAAAAAGTCTCAAACATGATACCTTGACTGGTTCTCCAACTGATGATATGTACACATCCGTGAAAAGTTTTATTTAAACTCGTGTTACCATACTATCACAAACAAGTTTTATGGGTCTGGAATAAGGCTCAGCTGCCTAATACTTTAAATGAACCGTCATTGAAAATGTATGCTTCAAATGTATGCTCAGTGCCTTCACTTCCAACCTCTAAATCAGGAGATTTGTTTCCATGATAACTACTTAAAGAAGTTCTGAAGCATTTATAAAACTGACCACAAAAGTTATTTCTTCATCTCGTCCTATGACTGAGGGGGCATTCTGTGTCCCCTTGTCTGATATGTGATTCCACCTGCTGCTTCTGTTTCTCTGTAGAGAACGGCTTATGCAGAACTGATGATTAATATTAAAGAATGCCTCCTTCTTCATTAACAATCCTTCTACAGCCTAGTGCACATGCCAATGTTGCTGATCTTTATGCTTGGCATAGATAGCGGTGTCTATCTGACACAGTCTAGAATGATCTGTGCAAAGGGTGTCAGTGAGAGATGTATGGCTTCAAGGATGTTGATTGTAAGAAAATTGTCTTTAATTGGCATGGGAGAACCCAGAGCACAGTTAATGGTACCATTTTGGGCTTTGGACCCTGAACTGTAAGAATGGAGAAGGCTATGGACACAGTACAGATGCACATGTTCATTTCATCTTCTCTTTACTGTGGGGGTGACTGGCTGTTTTGGATTCCTGCCACCTTGGTTTCATTACTATAATGGACTGTACTGAAATTGTGAGCTAAATTAAACTTTGTCTTGTAAGTAACATTTTTTTTCAGAAGACTTTTTCACTGAAATGCAAAAGATACTGAGACACTCACTTGTATCTTACTAATCCATGCCTCTAACAGGGTTCCTTAATGACAAGGGTGGGAGAGAGAACACTGTGGTCAATAGATGCATCACAGAATTTTCCAGTCACTCATGGCTTTTGCAGTCAACACTTATTAATCTTTTTATTTCCTTAATTTCTGTGAAACTCCTCATTTCTCACAACTTAGGGATAGGGTCTCTGTAGGAAGATAAGGTCTACCTGGCAAGAGATGAGTCAGCCTGTTTGGAGTCTGTCTGATGGCCTAGCAACAGGCGCTGTCAGAGGTCCTGATCATGCCTAGCCAATGAGGGGTAACAATGCAAAGTCAATGGATCTGAATGTGGCCTGTATGCTGTACAGAGGATATGAAAGGCTTTCCTCATTGATGAATAAATGAGTCTGCTATTTGCCTTTTACCTGACTCCATAGCTTTCGCCTCCTTCCCCAAGAGAGCCACTAGGACCCATCAACAGTTCCCCCAATGACTCTCTGAAGTCTTATCATGGGGACTTTATTCTGAAGTTAAGCAAGTCTGCAGAAGAAATGTAACATGGGGTTACACAGGAAAATACAACTTCTTAAGCACTCTGCTTTTATTCTACACACACTTACATTAACCTTTTGATGAATGTTATCTATTGATTTCAATACATATTCATTAATGAAAGATTGATGATCCAGTGTGTCATATTTAAATAATGTCTTACAGTCTTTTGCAGACAGAGTGTCTTTGGTCATCACCGCTTGGCTTTCTCATGTTTTCCGAGTGATAGAAAGGGTGATATATCCTATGATTTAAATGGAGAGTCTGATATAGTTGTGCAGGATGCTTAGCAAGATAAACTTCCAATGATGGATGATATTCTTATTGATTAAATCACTTGTCTTTACAAAAATAAATTCTGGGACAGGGTGATGGTTCAGTGGGTCAGAGTGTAGGTAGCCCAAGGCTGGCAACCTAAGATTTATCCCTCAGACATTCCTAGTGGTTTTCACATATCATCATGACACACATGCACACCCAGAGACACACACTGCATTTGATAAAGTAAATAAAAAGATAGAAAGAGCATGCTTGTCTATTTCTTCTCAAGAAAGAAATAATATTGTAGATCCTTTTCCAATCTCCTTAAATAAGTAGCATCAGGCAGTGATGCATGTCCGGGTATGTTCTCAACTACTTTGCAGAGGAAGGGGAGGAATGCTTCAGGTCAGGGGCCCAAGACAGCATGATTAATGGCATTGTCAACTTACTTAAAATAAGTTGTTTATTTGTTTATTTACCGTGACCAAGGAATTAGCTACTTATTACCATCTTTATTATTAACTGAGAATGAAAAGAGTTTTAGAAAACAAAAATATTTCCATGAGATTGTATAGCTGGAAAATAACACAGAGAGAACTCCTCTCTTTTTGCAGAACAGACAGAGTAGTTTCAGAAAATTTTCAGAAAACTTTTGCTCCAACTGAATGCCCAGAAACCATGAAACTCTCCAAGTAGGCACCTTCTTAATATTTGCTGCAGGTGGTGGTGGTTTGCGAAATTATTTCATTCCTTGCATGAAGTTTCCACTGGCTTCTTATTGTAATTTCATCTAAGTGAGAAGGCTGAGTCCAGTAGTATAAGAGCAGCCTGGGAAACACAGTGAGGCACATGTCTAACAAACAATGCATAAACAGACAAACTAGTGAGTGCTGCTTTGTGGTTACCGATTGGAAGGTCATGGTTGTATGTGGATGGGGAGGTAGAAAGTCCAGACAGAACAGAGAACAATGTTCATGTTAAGACCCATTTCTCCTTATTCTGACAAATGAGTTTTCATACAGGAAGAATTCAGATATACTACAGAAGAAAATTGTTTTTTAAATTCCAATTTAAAATTAATAAAGAATTATTCGTTCATACCAATTTATTATTTTTCGTTTTTTTGTAAACAGAAACATTGTTTTATGTGGAATATTTGTATCCTCTTCAAAAGCACTGTCTTAGTCATTGTTCTATTGCCATGAAAAGACATCATGACCAAGGTAACTCTTATGAAGGAAAGAATTTTCCAGGGGCTTGCTTACAGTTTCAGAAGTTTGGTCCATTATCATAATAGTATGATAAAAACAGGCATGTACATGAGGTAGTAATGTTTGCCCAAGAACCATAGACAGAAAAAAGAAATAGTACCATGTTTGAGAAAATTCATTTGAGTTGTTGATCATAGAACTCTAAAACAATGCTACTAAAGCAAAACAAGCTACCACTACTACTGCTGCCCTTAGTTGCCTTCCAGAAGTCGAAGCTCCTGTTACTGAAAACACCATGCACTTTGGACACAGGAGTTGAAGGAATAGATTTAGACCTAACCTGGATACCTTCTCCCTGGGGATTAGTTTGATAGTACTTGGTTTTGCTACGTAAGTTACCAAGAAGAGAAAGACATTAATTCTACCCAGTTGTGATGTTTATGAAGCACAACAATGATTATCTGTGCTTCAACTAGTCTCTAAAGGTACAATAGTGGCACTATATCTTGGCAGAAAACAACAACTCTCTAATTGGATGTAAGGCCCACTCAACAGGAGGAAAAATATGCTTGGTATTATAAACCTAGCCAGCTATCCATTTGCAATCTGTGTCCAATGAGCTCATTGATGTTAAAGAATAACCAACTATGCTACCTTCCTAAATCAGTGTAATTTATCCTTTTAGACACCTTACCTAAAGGAATTGTTTCCTATTTTAATGCACATACTCTAATTAACTTGTTGTAGGTTGAGAGGAGAAGCTTAATTGCATTGTCAGCTTGTTCAGTTAGCTGCAAAGAGGTGCTTAGCATTCGTGTACAGAGATTTCCCTGCTCTTTACAGTGAGCCAAACTCTACTCTAGCAAGAAAAGTGTACAACGCTATTTTGGTTCTCTGAGGAGATAAAACTAACCAAAGTACCTAAGGCACAGTCAGTAAGCTAACAAGTGTTCCTGCATATTCCTTTCATGTGTTTATTTTTTTTTCAATTTCTTTGTTTCAGTGATCAAACCATATTGTGCATTTTATCTCCAAGTAGCGATTTTCTGTCTTATACTTGGCCATATTGCTCTAATCCCTACATCCATAACCCCTTTGCTTCTCCCCCTTTTCTTTGCCACATTTTTTTCCTGCCCACCTTTCTAAGAATAACTGTGATTACACTTGTTGCCCACAATAATGCTCTAGATCTATTCTTCATTTGTAGATCCTTAATTTAGTTACACTGGCAAAGTCTTTATCCAACAAAGGTCATATTTTCAAGTTACAGGGTTTGAAACCATTTTGCACTGGGCAATTATCAACATAATTACAGCTAATTCAACCTTACTGATAAAATATTTCTTAATAGAGAGTCATGTTTATTGGAAGTGAGATTCTAAAATGCTGTGTATGATGGTGGGCTGGGTGGAGATACAGGATTTATATCATACTGAAAACTCCAGAAAGGTTTCAGGCACCATATAGAAAGGGAATTATATTAAGTATAATTTGTAGAACATGTTTGGATATCACACTATAACTTGTATGTTTATCTCAAGTACGATGAGTTCTACATATATTTATAGTGATAATTCATTGCAGATGAAATTAATCAACATTTAAGTTAGTTTTGTGCAGCGGGAAATTGTGCATTCCCATCATACCTTAAACTCATGAATGGAAAACGTATACTTGAGTGGTTTAAACAAAGATTAATAATGTACTATACCATCCCCAAATAAAATGAATACATGCACAAAGACAACATGGAATTGCCATGTTCACAATCCTCTGAAATTCTCACTTTAGACAACTTACAAAGAAACTTAGTGAACTCTTGCTATGAACTTCAGGGAAAGATGGACAGAGTTAAAAGGCCCAGCTTTTAAGTGCTGCACAATGTTTTAGCCGCTCTGAAATCCATGACATTGCAGCACAGCTGATGGAAAATAATGAATGGAGAAACTGGCAGCATCCCAAACTGTCGCAGAGGTCAGAAGAGACCTGGATCTTGGTCAGGTATGAGAATGTTCCCATACAAGCAGTGAGATATTTAATTACTCAAACTATTAGAGTACAAAATTGTGAAACCAAGGAATCAATGCCTATTTTAGGTTTGATTTGAATAACCAAATATAATCAAGCCAAAAAAATTTAAACTAGCTAAAAATTGTTATCTACAGAAAAGTGTACTATCTTGATTTCAAAAATCAAATTGTGGTTTCTAACTCTGTAGTGACAGTCACACACCCTCACCTCTCTAGCCTCTAGCTTTGCGATTTTTAAATGTCATTTTTTTCCATTAACTTCATTGGCTTTCACTAAGTCAATGAGGCAGTATATCTAAATGTATTTGTAAATTGAGCAGACACTTACAAATAAAAACGGATGTGATCATAAAATTATTATCAGTGTTGATGATGACCTGATGACCAGCAATCTGTCGCAGCAGTCTATGAAGAAATAGAAAACTTTTCTTCACAAAATTCATCAGTATCTTATAAAAACAAAATATGCAAACAAATGCCAAGAGATCATCTCGCAATTTGTCCTTTACTTCCATTTTATGGATTAAACATAAGAATGAATTTATTATTATTATAATTATACATTGCTGAGATGTGTGTTGTATGGCATGATGTTATTGTTTTATATCTATATTTGAAGTTCCTATAGGTACACTTTTGGATGAACATTCCTTAAGTCCCTTTAGTTAGTTTCTTGTGTATAAATTAAATGTTGTTGGAAAATAAGCAACTCACTTTGCTTAAATACTCCACTGCTAAAACAGAAATATAGAGTTGTAAATTATCACCTAATCTATCATCTATCATCTAATTCAGTACTTTGTAATTGTTCTAAATTTCATATATATTTTTGTTTCATGTGCATGTATGCCTGTACTTCATGTGTGTTCCTTGGTCCCACAAAGATAAGAAGAGGGCATCATGTATGTTGAGGGGAGCACAGGGCCTTTGTTCCATTCTGCCCAGCTCACTTATACATGAAATAATCACACAGAAATTGTATTAATTAAATTACTGCCTGGCCCATTAGCTCTAGCCTCTTATTGGCTAACTCTCACATCTTATTTTCTATTAAATCTGTGTATCACCATGTGACTGTGGCTTACCAGCAAGATTCTAACCTATTTTCGTCTCAGGCCAGAAATTCATGGCGTCTGTCACTCTGCTTTCTTCCTCCCAGAATTCTGTTCTGTCTTTCCTGCCTCTCTGATTTCTGCCCTATCAACTAGGCCAAGGCAGTTCCTTTAATAACAAATGAAAGCAACACAAATACAGAAGGGCCTCCTACACCGTTTTCCCTTTTTCTGTTTAAACAAAAAAAAGGCTTTCACTTTAACATAGTAAAGTTACATATAACAAAACAGTTATCAAGCAAGAATTACAGTTACAACATTTAGATCTATTTTATCTTTTATCATAACAAAGGAAAACTATAACTATTTTTCAACTCTATCAAAGACTCCAGAAGGATATAATATTACCTAAGTAAACAAGAAGTAAGTAACTTCCAAAACTCTAGAAATGACAGAGACATCTCACTTTCTGGACAGTCACCAAGAGTTCTTCTGTACCGTTGGGGCATACATCTTCAGCATAATATCCAGCAGACATTTCCATGAAGCAGGAAATTTTAAAGACAGTTCAGTCACTTTCTTCTGTATCTTGCAGAATGTCTCACAGACTCTTTAATGAAGCAAGAACCCCAAAGGACCATCTCACCTTTAGGCAAGTTCAACAGTCCTCTCTATGTGGGTTCTTCATGTCCAGTTTATGCATCAGTCCAGGCAAGAGCAGTTTCTTGCCCAAATGGCTAACCAACTCCATTAGGAACCTCTTCAATGCCCATTTTCCTCTTAAAGCAAATTGGGGTTGCCAGGAGCATAAGTATCTCATTGTCACGAAAAGTCCTAAGTTATTAAAACATCTTAAATGCCATATTCTGTAGACTTTGAAAGATATGAAGAATGCCTATCTGAAATATATCTATGTACATCTAGAAAATCTAACATGATTATAAACTTGACTATTATAGATGATTATCTATTGGCCTATCTTTCTTAATTATACATTACAGTTTTAAATGAACTACACAATCACAGTACCTTAAGAAAGATCAGAAATACATATACATATAACAAAATTGACCTTAAATTTACATCAATAAATCAAGATTTATACCAATGCAAATTATTCATATTTATATCAAATCCCCCTTTAAATGTAAAAGAACATATATAAACAATATTTGGAAATATGGGCACAGTATTTTCTCTACAAACTGCTTCCTGCTGTATGGGGGTGTTGTTAATCAGGTCTTTCATGGTATATCCTGCGTGCTATGTTCATCTCAGTAGGCAGTTGAACAAAGTAAGTTTTTTGAAGGTGTTTATGGTGACCTTTCAGGAGGGTGTGGTCTATCATAACATATTGGTCTAGAAGCAATCCACAGGGTCTCATCCTCTGTGAAAACAAACCTCTTTTCCAAAACATCATATCCTAAGATCCAAATTCTGAAGTCAAGATACCTTTATAATATACATGCTGGTATAGCTTAGCCCTTACAATGAAATGTCTCTTTGTACTTAGCTCCTTTACAGTCAAAAAATTTAAAGAAAACACAATAATACAGAGAATCCAGACTCTTTGTGAATTTTCCATTTTTATGTGGCTTATTCTTTTTAATCTATGACTATCTGTATCCTGTCACTTTAAAGACTTTATTCTTTTTTAAAGCATTAACTTTATTTTATGATTTTCTATACTCTTTATTTCTTTTCTCTTTTAAGCCTACTACGTACCTTTATGCAACTGTGTGACCCATTTAGAGGACTTTTATGTCTGAAACTGCCCTATTGTGAATCTGCAATTCTTTACTATCCAGGAGTACTTCTTAAAATGCTAAGCGCTTCTTAAAAACTTTAGCTTGCGCCATGTAGGGGTAATATGGTAGCGCCTGTTTTCTGTCCAGTCCAAACCTTAACTGCACTGTTATTATGATAATTATGATAGTTCCTGCCTGAGATCAGCACAGTTAAGCATGGCAGAGACGCTCATGCCTCTGAGTCACTTGTGCCTCTGAGCTGCACACAGTTCCAGGCACATAGCAGTCCACATTGCCATCAAGCAAGCTGTAGAACTTTACTCACACACTCCATTCAAAAGCTCTGTCTCCCATAGGTGTCAGACAGGGATCACAATGGTGGCACAGCCCAGAAACGGGTATTTCAAAACTGTCATTTTCTAGTAGACCTGATCCCACTGTTTACCCAGGCTGGAAGAGCTGAGCCACGGGCATGGTCTCAGATATTTTTCTCCGACCCTGAGTGGGCACACAAACATGTGGGCCCACAAATGCTACACTGGCAGCAGGGTCCAGGAAGCTTCATTTTAAAATGCCAGCTTTCTGGGCCATCCTGCCAGGGCAAACTCTGACTCTTTCATGCAGGAAGTTCAACTATGGAGCACTTGAGTGTGATTTGTGAGCAGACTGCTGCAGCCTGCTTGTTGTCAGAGACCTAGAAACACCATAGAGTTGTGGCAATGAACATGGTTGCAGCCGGTACCTCCACCATAAAGTTGGAATCGCAAAAAGCTAAGAAATGGTCTGGATCCAGTCATCAAAGCCACGGCTTTAATCCTCTCCATATTACTTAGTAAATTAAAGATTTGTGTGGTCAGAAAAAGAGAGACTCAAGGAGGAAGAAAACCTCTAAATGTTTTACAGTGTGTTAAAAATAAATGCAGGCTCAAAAGTAAAGGTTAAGTTCTTAAAATAGAAAAGAAAGAAAGAAAGTAGTTGGGTGTGATAGTACTTATCTTTAATCCCAGAACCGGGGAGGCAGAGACAGGGTGGATCTCTGTGAATTCAAGGACAGCCTGGTCTACAGAGTAAGTTCCAAGACAAAAATACACAAAAACCCTGTCTCAAAAAGCCAAAAGTTAAAAATAAATGAGAGTTTAAAATAAAGCCACGTAAAGATGAAAAATACACAGAAAGTCTTGATACTGTATGTTATTTAGTGCTCCCTCTGAATTGAGAATGAATGCTGAGGAAGGAGCAACAGCCACTAAAAGATATTTGTTATAAATGTTGCTGAACTAATCCAGGATAGGTATTTTGAAAATACCTTGACTTCAATATTGAAGTCAAAAGGTATGTTGCTTCGGAGAAGAGATTTTTCTTTTATTTCTACAGAAAATGAGAAACTGTGGATTCATTCTGAGTTAAGAAAAATCAGGTTTGATCAAGGAAGATTACCTGAGAAATCTCTGGTAGGAACAGATGGTCCCGATGTCTGAGTTCTACATCCAGGATGCATTCAAGATGCTGTCTGAGATGATCAAGCCTCACAGGATACTCTAGTCAGAACTTGATCATAACTCTAAATTTTCTTTAGGTCTCCATAAGATTATCAGTGACCCCAACCAGCCAGAAGTAGCCTGGCATAGTACACCCACATTCCCCAAAAGTGGACTGTGGATATTTTCCTTTGTTTAAAAAAAAAAAGAGGGGGAAGTGATGCAGGAGAATTGTCTGTATTCTGTCAATCATGTTTTAGATAAACGCTGATTGGCCAGGCAGAAAGTATACATGGGTCAACCAGACAGGAAGTAGAGGTGGGGCGAAGAGAACAGGAGAATTCTAGGAAAGATGAAGCCCATTCCTTCCCAGTCCTGTCTAGACTATGGAAGAAGGAAGATGTGACCTGCCCCGCTGAAGAAGGTACCGAGCCATGTGACTAACATAGATAAGAATAATGGGTTAATATTAGTTATAAGAGTAAATAAGAAGCCTAAACTAATGGGCCAATCAGTTTATCATTAATATAGACTCTCTGTGAAATTTCTTTGAGGCTTACCGTCTGTGGGACTGGACAGGACAGAAATCCCAACAAGCCCAGCCCTCATGTTACAAAGAACAAAGGACCCTGCATTCCCTTCAACACATATACGCTGGAATTTTGATCTAGATAGCTCTGAATTGCCATGTAGATTTTAAAAATTGAACCTACGTCCTCTGCAAGACTAGTCAGTGCTCTTGACCACTGAGCCCCTGCTCCAGCATTTTTCTTTTAGGAGAGAGTGACATGAATCACTGCTGGTTTTGTATAAAATCATTTGGGAACAGTTTAAAAGCTACTACCTATAAAAATGACTAACTTAAAATTTGAATTTATTATAATGATGCATAAATAAGTAAGAAATTTGGAATATGAAGATGCAAGCAAACTTGATAGCCTATGAAATGTAATCTGGGAATTTATTTCTCAAATGTAACAAATCTTAATTCCGTTTTAAATGTATTGTTTACTTGTCATTGCATCCCATTTAATTTGCCTTTACAGAATTCCCGCACACTATTTGATCATCCTTATTAGTAAACTCCATTCAAGCAACAACCTACCTATATGGTGTCCCGAAGAACCTTGAGGTGACAGCGAGACCATAAGCAGAACAGATTAGGCTTGCATTGTACTTATTTACAGTTTCAGCTTTTGCCAGGATACAGAATTACTTTACTGGAACATTTTTATCTTACTTATAAAGTGAAGGATGAATTTGAATTGAGAGAGAGAGAGAGAGAGAAAGAGAGAGAGAGAGAGATTACCTTATAAAATATAAACCTATTTTATGTATGTGATGGATTTAAATTACTATTTTTAGAATCACAAATTGTAATTATGTTTTTATCTGATTTCCAATATAATTTACTTTTGATTTTGTGGTCTAATTTGATTAAAAGCTGATAATGAATTTAATTCATGACTTCCTTTCACATGTTACATGAAATAATCTGGATATTCAGATTAACAAGGATAAAATAGGTTTTTATTATTCTATTTTTATTTACTTTTTATACATTTTTTTCTCTTAGAATGACCTTCCCATTCAGATGTTTGCTAGTTTGTGTACAGTTAATCAGATAAGATCTAAATTGAAATCTAACTTTTTTGATTTTTTTCATTTCAAATCCTTTCTACTCCTTCATTGTTTTCATTCTCAGAGTCCCATGTCTGTAGTCAATTGTTTTCTATAAACAAAATGAGAAGCAACAAACAACTCTGTAATGGCTCTATACACCTAACTTATACTCCTCTATTTTTGTAAAATACAACTATATGAAAAATCGTACCCTCAATTAACCCCCTTCCCCTTCATATACTCAAAAAGTGTGAATCTTCAGAGATTTCCTAATTTGTAAAAGGATTTCCCATCCTGTTTTACTGAACTCCACTGCTACATTTGGTACCCCATCACTCCCCTAAGTATCCCTTCCGGTTCACAGATGCTTTCTGCCACAGCTTCCCAGTTCTGTCCTTCCTTCACTCCCATTTTTACATTAAGTATTTCCTTTCAGATATTTCTTCCACTGTCCTAGTCACTGTTCTTTTCCATGATGAAGAAATACCTTCACCAAGGTAATTCTTACACAACAAAGCATTGGATTGGGGGATTCCTTTCAATTGTAGAGGGGTATAGACACCGATCATCATGGCAGGAAGCTAAAAGGCATGGTGCTGGAGTAGCAAATGAGAATTTTGCACCCTGATTCATAGGCAGGAGTCAGTGAGAGGGAGAAAGAAACAGAAATAGAAAGATAGATAGAGATACATGCATTCATACATGCATAATGCATACATACATACATAGACAGACAGACAGACAGATAGACACAGATAGACAGAGACAGAAAGGGAAAGAGAGAGAGAGAGAGAGAGAGAGAGAGAGAGAGAGAGAGAGAGAGAGAGGAGAGGAGTCTGAGCCTGAATGAGCTGTTGAAATCTCAAAACCCACTCTCAGTGACACACCTCCTTCAATAAGACCACACACGCGCGCACACACACACACACACACACACACACACACACACACACACACACACACACACCAACAAGGTCACATGTTCTCATCCTTCTCAAAGAGCCCCATCAATTGTAGACTAAACATTCAAATATATTTGCATAACAAGAGTCATTCTCAATCAAACTGCCACATCCACATATAGATTAACAGCCATCCCTTATGAACTGATTTTTGGTAGCATGAAACTGAAATCCAGGATACTTTGAAAGATACATATTTACTATTAATACACAGGCATAAAGATTAATTCTCATTTCCCAAGTAAAGGAAAGCAATGGTAAAGTCACACGAACATGAGTTTTGTATCCAAGGCCTTTAACCTGGTCTCTCTATTCACTCTTTTTTCTTACACTAATGTTTTTACTCCTCCGACATTTTCCACCTCATAGCTCTGATTTTCTAATGCATATTTAACTTTTAAGACCAGTTTTTCCAATGAAGAATTTCATAGTTGTTATTGAGTCCTCAGAATCACCTGTCTTTGTTCCTACTCATCTTCGTCTCACTCTGCTAGACACTATAAACCTTTCAAAGTCAAAAACCATTTATAGCAAATGAATATCATTTAATATTTCATTTCAATATCTAGAAGAGTACTTCAATATCTAGTAAAAAAAGAGGACATTTAATATGTAATTAACAAATGATTTCTTATTGTTATTTTGGTATATCAACAAACTTTGATAGAAATGAAATATAAACTTTAACATGATTAACATGTCCTTTCAATATCTATACCATATAAAACAATACAAAGAATTTCAGCTATTCAAAATATAAAGAAGATTCTAGTATTTTAATATTTTTAAAATCACGTTTTTAAAATAATATTAACAATTGCTGTTCAAGTTGAACAACTGCTTAGTCTTGATAAAATGTTCTCAGAAACTGAAACATCACTTATGCTACACTTCCTAAATGAAGAAGCTGTCATTC
Source organism: Myodes glareolus (assembly GCF_982192425.1). Taxonomy (NCBI): domain Eukaryota; kingdom Metazoa; phylum Chordata; class Mammalia; order Rodentia; family Cricetidae; genus Myodes; species Myodes glareolus. Next base: position 16,120,150 of record NC_142043.1, on the reverse strand, counting down.
CAGATAAAACAAAGAAGCAGTTTCTGATTAGTGTCTGACGCTATTCTCACTAGTCCTCACAAATGTTTGTTGGTTCTCTCATTAGGCTTTCTGCTTTCAGTGGGAATTTATGGCAGAAATTAAGTTAAAAGAAAGACACTCAAGCATCCATGGCAACTAATGAAGCTGCACAGAAGAAGCCAATGTGAACATCACCATTTCTAATACATCTTGATGATGTCAATTCATGTAATGTTATGAATACTGTACATCATTATTCCTTATCACTCTTTTCACCTCTATTTCAAATACTCACCATCACATATAATTTCACAATTACTTGCAAGAAATTTTTAACCAATTAAATGCAATAATAAAAAAATTTATTAGGTTCAGTTATAAATTTATGCAAATTTATAGATATCTATCTACCCATCTAATGTACCAATACAAACACATGCATACATTCATACAATACACACATACACACATACTTACATTTTCATACAAGCAACAGACTCACATATATACATATATGCATGCACCCCCCATATATATACACAAATTCACTCACAGGTATACACACAGCCATACACATAAGAATGTACACACACATCCATACTCATACACATGCAAATAAATACACATGCTCCCCCTCCATGAAAAAGGAGCATGAAGACTTGGTTCTTCAACTGTATTCCCTAAAGTCTTTCAAGGAATTTTCTCCTAGTGATGGCAAAATATCTGAAAAATAAATCTCTGTGGCTTCATTTGAAAAAGTACAAGTTTGACATCCAAAAATTCCTGGATTTGGGGGTGGGGTTGTGAAACTGTGGATAAAAATGGATTTGGATGACATGACTCCTCTTGTGTTCATCTTTTCAGCCTTGAAATGATTCACCTGGCTGTGTGCTCCAGCTTGAGCTCCAGGTGAGCTCTCTGTTTACATGTTGTCCCCTTCAAAGCATTCTTCCAAATCCCTTTTTAAAGATTATGCGTCATGAATGAAGAAATGGCTCATGTACAGCTCTTGCATAGGTCCCAGGTTCAGTTTCCAGCACCCATATGGTAGTTCACAAACATCTGAAACTCCAGTGCTGGGGAATTTGGTATTCTCTTCTGGTCTCTCTAGGCACCAGGTATACACATTGTGCACAGCCCTGCACATTAGAAAATGCTCATGCATATAAAATAAAACATAAATAAATGTTAGTGTAATATTTCAGAAGATACCTATAGATTATACTTAGCCTGAAGGAGCATTTATCCTATTTATTTATTTATTTATTAAACATTTTATTTTACTTATATATATTTAAATATGTCTGTGATGTGCACGGAGGTTTTTGCAGAAACCAGAAGAAGAAGTCACAGACTCCCAGGAGCCAGAAAACATGGGCACCAGTAACTGAATTAAACTTTCAACCACAGGGCCATCACTCTAGCCAATAGACTATGTATTCTTATTTCTTGTTGTTGTTGTTGTTGTTGTTGTTATTGTTGTTTCTTCTTTACTGGAAAATGGAATTGAACATTATGAAGGCTTGAAGCCGTTTTGTTCAATTCAAGTAGAAGAACATATTAGTAATAGAAATATTACTTCTTGACTAGATGACTTAAACTGTGGATCACTATTTGGTAACATTTTAGTTTGTAAAGTGATTGGTGTTCTCTTTACTTTTGCTAGCACTGCTTGTTTTAATATACTATGTATACTATACTGGTAAGAATTCTATTTACTTATACTCTATATTTTTAGATAAATAATATATTTATAATTTAACCAAATAGAATTTCTGAATATCACAATCAAAGGACTAATTTTTGTTCTTTAATCAATTTGATTGCTGATGGAAACAAGTTATGTTACAAAAACTACTCAGTCCACTCTACCACAGGAGCCATGCCAATGTGAGTGCCCTGTACTGCCACCAGATACTATGGTGATATCCTGGCTCAGGCATGCCTGTTCCCCTCTGTCCCTTGCTACCTGCAAAGGGTAAGAGCTGGCCCTGGGATCACCAGAGTAAGAGTACTAGCACTGCTCCCTACCTGCTGCAGCATCCAGGAGAGCAGGCCCTGTACCCCAGTCTGGGCAGAACACAAGAGCTGACCCTGTTGTTGGGTGTGCAGGTGAGCCAGCGCTGAGGGTATGAGAACAGGAGAGTTGACCCACTGTCCCAACTGCCTTGACCAGCAAGGAAGACGCAACACCCTACTCTTCTTTGTGTGGTTTATTCAGGAACCTTGGACAATCTTCTGACCCTCTCCCCTGGGGGAAAGCCAGCCCATAGCTTAAATAGCCTCTGGGTAGCCAACCCTGGCATGCTATGTGGAGAATGCAGATAGGTCCAGATATGTGGAAGCAAGCCAGATCTTTAGCCTTAGCCATATATGGAGTTGTTTGTGCTAGAGAGTGCTCACCTTCAGAGAGGTGGAAAGCGGAAACCAGCACCATCTTTAAGGCGCAGAACTATGCAGCTCCCTACAACCCCCCAACACACACACACACACACACACACACACACACACACACACACACACACACACTCCTGTATACCATTTACAGTAGTCTGGAGAAAGGGCCCTTCTCTTTGCCTGGGAAAAATAGTAGAGCTGGCCTGGTGGTGTAGGTGTGGGTTGTTAGGAAAAAATTCCGCAGGTGCAAGGAAATACAATTAGGTCAGATCAAACCAAATTAAAATGTCCATTGTTTTATTAAATATGGCGCTCTCGGGTGGCCAAGCGCATGATGGGAAGACAGAAAGGCGAGGAGCACATGCAAACTCGGAACCACATCTTCCTCCTTTGGGAGCCCACTTAAATATCCGGCATGCTGGAATTTGGAGTCCAGATCAATGTAACTCCCAGGCCAGGGGGCTGGAATGGATGACAGGAGCTGGGGTTATGCTCCTGACTTAACTTGGGTGAGCTTGGATCTGGGGATCTGAGAGCAGAAGAATGGATCCTGATCCTTGGTGCAGGCTGCATTGGTTGAGTTAGCTGAGGCAATGCTAGAGAACTGGCCCTGGTAGTGACAATGAGGGAAAGCTGGCTGGCTGACTAACCCAGCGACCACTGAGGCCCAGTACCAGTTGGCTTACCCTAACACCCGCCTTATCTATGAACTGACGGGAGGTACATGTGACGGAGATGAACCTACAGAAGAGGATCTCCATGAACTAGACAACCACAGGGTGTCCAAGAGGAGTCCCAGTGAGAGCCCATTACCAATGGAAGAGCAGAAGCCAAAGAAAAGACCTTGAAACAAAGTAATGACTCGTGACAATGAACACTTCTGAGTAAAGATAAATGGATTAAATGGTAAACTGTTAAACTGTGACTCAACGGGCCACACTACAGCAAGAAATGGGGAACACCAAATGAGAAACCATCGGGAGGGTTTCACAGACTCTTTTTTGAGATCATGGTCTCTGACAGATAATATTGCTAAGCTTCAATTCCAGTGCATGTTGGTATAGCAAATTCTGCTTTTGTTTTGTTTTTTTGTTTGTTTTTTTTCAGATCATAAAAGCATGAGAAGGGAAATAAACACCTTAGTTTTTTATACTGCTACCAGGACTACTTTGGGTATAGATGTTCCAAAATTTCAAATTCAAAATAGAAATTATAAAATTAAGCATAATACATCTAATAAATAGTAGTTGAATAGATAAATATATGCTTATTTGCCTTCTAATAGTAGTTATTTATGAAGGGGGTGATATTTTATGATTATGAAACATTATAAATTGCAATATGTAAAAAAAAGAAGAATTTAAGCAAATAAACTGCCAGTAACTATTTTCCTCTAACAAGGAACTGGATAAAATACTGGCTTTATTTGCTTTTTTTGTTAACTGCTTTGCCTAGTCAAAGCTATGGGCTTTGAGCTACACAACTGTAAAATCTGTGATTTGGCCATGTATGTTTAGATATCAGCTCTGTGTTGAGCATTGCTTATATGTTTTATCTATTAGTGATGAATGGGGTGAACATGGGCCATATCCTTGAAATCAGAATCACATATACATTTAAGATAGTGATAATAATGAGAAGTATGGGAAGATTTCCATCATTGATAGTAAAAGCAACATCTTTAAGGTACAGAGGACTTTCCTGAGGATAATACACAAATGTAACTTTAACAGACAAAGCAGATACATTGTAATGCATGAGCCTGTGGTCATGCAAGCAATGTGTGGTTTATAGCAGGCAGTAGGGTAGTCAAATACTTTGACAAAAGAAAAAAAAAGACAAAAAGAAGCAAGATGGGTGAGCACAGACAGAATGTGTTATGAAAGGTTGGACAGGAAATCAAACTGGCATCTTGTTGGCTCGTTCCATCTCATGGTGAATAACAAGCTTTGTCTAATGAAAAGAGTATAAATGGAGACTTTTGGGCAAATAAAATAGTTTTAAATATTTATTTATTTACTATGTAAACAGTGTTCTGCCTGCACATCAGAAGAGGGGGCCAGATCTCATTACAGATGGTTGTGAGCCACCATGTGGTTGCTGGGAATTGAATTCAGGACCTCTAGAAGAGCAGCCAGTGCTATTAACCTCTGAAACATTTCTCCAGCCCTTTTGGGGAAAAAATATTTTTAATTCTTTTGAAATGTTTTACATTAGTGTAGAATATTTAGTTGAAGGTGAAAGAATGACTATGTTAAGATTCTCTGAACTAGAAGCTGGTGCAATAGTAATATTATAAATAACAGTTAGGGTGATAACGGTAGTGCAAAGAAATCAATGGACTCAAGACAGAGCCAGTCAAAAAAATGAATGATGGCTGACTGACTGAATTCAAGGACTAGACGTAAGCAAGTCCTCAAACACAAATATACACATTTGTTCTGTTGTTTTTGCAAAAACAAACACTGAGAAGTACTTGGCTCGAGTTGAAATCACTTAAATTTTAGATACTGGATTTGGATGACAAACTGTTACAGTAAATGTGTTTAGAGATGCCATGATAATACTCTAAAGCATGGTAAGAATTTAGCCATATTTTGTGTAGCCATTTATATGTAGCCATAGCTGAATTTATAGTAAATGTGGCCATCTTCGCCTCCAGAAACAAAAGCAAGCCTCAAGTAGAGTATCTGGTGATTCTGAACTTGTACTCGTTTAGATCAGATAGCAGAGATGCTGGAGAAGAGGACAATCTTTATTATTATGATTTTATTATTATTATTATTATTATTATTATTATTATTATCGTGCTTTAACATTTTATTTTGATGCTAAAGTATCTTCAATTCAATCTTTTTTGTATTTTTTATTGATTTATTTGAACTATACATTTCTAATGAATCACAAGATCTTGTTTTCTTCTCAGGAATAAGGAAATAAAAGTTTTGAAGAAAAAAGATTTAGAATGATGGAGAGTTTGTGATTTTTGAATTGTCTCTCTTCTCAGAAGAGACAATCAAAAAATTAGAGAGAGCTTGATTTCATATTTTAAAGTAATGATATCTTATTTAGAAGCCAATCTAAACAAAAATGAAATAAAATTGTCTCATGAGAAAAATCACGGAAAAAAAAATATGCTCAGCGACTGAGAAGAAAACACAGCTTGGGACTCAAAGTAAAGACTAGTTCTGCTTTCAGAAACTGACCTAAAGCACACCTTCAGTGTCTAAATGAAAAGCTACTCTTACCCCTTTTTGAAGTCAGAGCCATGGATACATGGAAGGGTTAACACTGATTTGCAAAGACAGATCATAGAATCAGAATGATTGCAGGTTGCCTGTTATTAGCCAACTGGAAAGAAAGGCAATGTGTGATGGCATCTGATAACTGCAAAACAGAGACACGTGAAAAACAGGAAATGTAGGTAAAACCTGGCCCTGGGGAGTTTCCCAAATGACTTTCCAGGATAGAGTTGGCTTCTTGCAGCCCCTCTCACCCAATTCAAGAGCACTACTGCAAGAGAAAGGGACTCAGTCTGAAAAGCTGGGTGAGCGAGCCATTTGTTGATCTCATTTCCTGCAAGGCTTATTTCTACTGAACTTTCTCCCTTTCTCCAAATTCTGGTGACAGAAAGGCTTAAATTCCAGTTATTTCCTAGGAAAAAAATAATAGCCAATCTGTGATTCAAACATGAGGTGATGTCATGTCCATGGAACAAAATGTTCCAACGAGCAAAATGTGTGCAAGTTAGAAGTACTAAAACTTTATTTTCCTGAGTGTCCAAGCAAAATCATTCTCATGAAATTAAAAGAAGAGGATTTAAAAAAGCTTTTTTGATGATTAGAGAAGTAGGGCATATTTACGTGGCAAAGGAAATTATAGAAAAATGGAAAGAATGGAAATGAAATGCTGTTTCAACCGAGGGGACTGGTGAATTTTATGTTACCATCTACATTAATTTGCATTTAGAGTGTGTTTTCTTCACATTTTATAGCCAAATAGATATTCCAGAAGTAAACTACCAGAGTGTACTTTCTTTTCCAGAATCATAACATCGATTCCATGTTTATTTCATAGTTTTGTAAATTGTATCAATTTCTTGATCAAAATATTTGCAGAATGAAGGGAAAAAAGGAGACACACAAAATGGAACAACTTTACCATTGATGAAAGATTGGAAAAATAATAAAAAATAAAATTAAAGCAATTACTAATTCTATTACTATTAATTTTGTACAGATAAGCTTAATTTTTACATGTAATCTTTTAAAGTTTAATTGTTTTAATGTTTAATGTTTAATTGCAGGTTGTCTGCAATTTAAAATGTGGAAGACCAAAAATTTCTAATATGTGCAATAAGTCGAAGTTGGTAATGAGAAAAAAAATCAGATTTCTGACATTATTTCCAATGTTGTATACTCCCCAAAAGACTCTTTCTTCCAATTTCCTGTTTCCACAGGACTTTAAAATTCTATTAATCTCCAATTTATTGTTCACTTGGAGCAATTCTGCAGCTATAGAAGAAAATACCCCAGTTGGACCGTAAACTCTGAGACATGTATTGAACAAACATATTTGGGGTGATTTATTCCCATGCTGATTTGCTTAACTTCCAAGAATGATGAAAAATAATTTGTTATTATTTGCAACAGCAATAACAAGATTAAAATCACTGTATATTAAACCTCTTCCCATTGAAACACATTCTCTTCTTTTTGCACATATAAGCACATAGTAATATTATTGATGCCATAAGACATTTCTTTTTATATAGTTTTATTTTTTTTTCATTTCTTTTCTGAGTTTTGAGTCCAGATTTTTCTACCCCTCAGAGTCTGGTCCTCTTGCCTCAACTGCATGGTTTGTTTGCTTGTCACTAAAGAATTAAAGCACAATTTTTCTTTAACTACCTACTGATTACACAAAGGGCAACTTCCCTGCTAGAATACTGAATGCCTGAATGAGCAATTGAAATGGTTTATTGATTAAATCTACTGGCACTTTTAAACAGCCTAGGACACTGCGGTAAATGACTTAAGGCCGCACCCGTGCTTCTGTGGTTTGATGAGCACTCCGGTATTTCCTGCAAGGAAAAAAAAAAAAAAAAAAAAAACTTCTAAACACCCCTAGAAGAAGGCAAAATCCCAGCCAACCAGTTGCTCCTCATGGGAGACAGGATGTTAGAGGAACAGGACAGCAAAGCAGGTCAAAATAGAGGAGAACACACTGGTGCTGCTCAGACTTCCTTCATGTTGGAAAAGAGGATTGAGCTGTGGATTGGAGAAAAGAAAACAAGGACATTTAAAGAAGATGCAGCGTGACTAAAGCTGCCCTGCTCAGATGCCCTGTGGTGGCAGCAGCTTTTCTTTCCTCTTGTTAGTTTCCATCTCCTCTTTTGAGGCAAGTTCTCTCATTAACCTGGAACTCACTGATTTGACTAGAGTGGCAAGCCAGATTCACAAAGGTCCTCCCATTTCTGCTTCCCTGGTATTGATATTGCAAATGTGCAACACAGTACCTGCTTTATGTATTTGTTTCCTTCTTGACATGAGTGCTGGGGTTTGAATTTATGTCCATATAGTCATACAGCAAAACTTTCACCAACTGTGGCATCTTCCCAGCCATTAGGATGGTATTTTTTAAATGTACAATTTATTTTGTTAAAGGAAGCCATGTAAGGCAAATCACCTGTATCTTGAAGCAATATGAAATCAGCTTTGTCCTTAGCTATCTTTGGTACTAATCAAGTATCCTGGGATCCGCTAATAATTAATTTGAATCTTACTCATATCTCTTCCAAGGAGGGAAATCACAAACTGAGAAATGATATAAAGGTTACAGTGACTTTTTAACTGAATATATGTAGCTTGCTTTTGGCAATGTCACTTGGTGGGGACAGAAAGGTAAAGTTTAATTTCTACCCAATGTGAAGACATCGCCTTGTCTTCAGTAGTAGCTGGAGTAGGGCCGGAGGGCAACCAAGTAACCCCAGACCAGCTAAGGCCAGCCAGTAGTAAGGAGGATTTGATTAAGTTCCTGTTGGTCAAGGACATTAGATAAACACTTGGAGACATAGAAAACCTTTACGCAACTAAGATAAATTATTTTCTCTTCTGGGCTTACCTTTTTATAACTCCTCAAGAAAGAGACTTTAGATCATTAAACAGAAAGGGGAATTTAGGATTATACATTTGGAAAAAGTACTTGCTAATTCCCATATTTCACTTGAAGTATAATTAAAGATCGTTTTGTAAGAAAAAAGAATATTTTTACTTTTAGTTCACCCTCTACATAACCCTCTAACATTATTGAGGTGAAAAATATGAACTCTTTCAGTTTGACTCTCATTACTGCATTACTTTTTGTGCATATAGAAATCTTCACTTTTCTCCATTAGTGTGTCATAAAGAAGAGTTTGTTGGTGTGTTCCCATATCCCAGATGAGAGTGTTGTCATCACTGATATTTTTGAAAATTATTAGTGGTTTGGCACAAAGTTGAAAGTCTTAAGCATTTACGTAAATCAAACTTTTTAAGATTTAAGACTTAAGAATACAAATTTATTGCCATATTGCTTAAATTTAATGGATTGTATTAATTTAGTGCTTAACTAACGTCATGAATGCCCAATAGTAATAATTATAATCAGATAAATCTGTTATCTGAGTGTTCTACTTTCATGTCTGTGTCTATGACAAATACCGTGACATAAAGCAACTTCAGGAAGAAAGTATTTGTCTTGCAGTTCCTGGTCTATTATTGAACGAAACGTAAGGCATTAGTTCGACAGTCAGGAGCAGACAGAGAATAAAATCATGGATCTTGGCTGCTTATTTATTTTTATGCAAAGCTAGTTTTCTTTATTTTTATATTGCTCATGGTTCACCTCAGGAAATCATGCCAGTCCCACTCAGAGTGAGTCATAAGAGTTCAGTAAACAGGCCTGGAGGGATGGCTCAGCCGCTAAAGGCTAGGCTAGCTCACAACCAAAAATATAAAAGTTCAGTAAAAAATCAAGACAGATTCCACAGGTATGTCTATGTCTGATATAGCTTAGGCAATTTCTCATTTAGAATCTTTTGTTATGTGATTCTAGATGTCGTTATCAGCTAAAACTTAATTTGGAAAATGAACTTTATCGTATTCTATAAAAAGAGCATTTGAATTATCTCCTTAGCTAGCAAATAAAGTTCTGTCATCCACAGGAAGGACAGATGGAGATGACAGCCTACTGCAGTCACTTGTACCTGAAGATGGGTCCCAAAGTTGGGTTGAAGGTGTTAACAACCATGTAAATTGCAATACAAAATTACTATTTTCACATTTGAAATATGGGAATAACATGAGTAAAGTGAGATAAAATCAAAATTAATTCCTTTATCACTCATAAATTATTTTTCACATGTGATTTGGTTACTTTTTTTGTTATTTTTTTATTTATTGAAAATCTCCACCTCCTCCCCTCCTCCCATTTCCCTCCCACTCCCCAGCACTTCCCTTTCCCCTCCCTCTCCATTCCTAAGAGCAGTCAGGGTTCACTGCCCTGTGGTAAGTCCAAGATCCTCCCTTCTCCCTCCAGGTCTAGGAAGCTGAGCATCCAAACAGACTATGCTCCCACAAAGCCAGTCCATGCAGTAGAATCAAAACCTAGAGCATTGTCCTTGGCTTCTCAGTCAGCCCTCATTGTCAGCCATATTCAGAGAGTCCGGTTTGATCACTTGCTCCATCAGTCCCAGTCCAGCTGGCCTTGGTGAGCTCCCATTAGATCAGTGCCACCGTTACCTTTTAAGCAGAAAACAATTTGACTGTGCATATCTAAATCCATGCCAGTTACATAAAAGGAAACCGTTATTGAGCAGAAGTACCGGGTGAAGCATTTCCAGCATGCTTCCTCAGTGCATAGAAGAGTAATAAACTTAAAGATCACAGGATGTCTTGAGTTAAAAAGGACACCAAAGAGATTACAATGCCAATCTCGACATATGCTACAAAACCAAAGTAATCCAAACTGCATGTTGCTGGCCAACAAAATAATATAACTATAAATCCTCAGACCTATAGACAAGTATAGCAAAGTAGGAAACCTAGCAGCAGCCCCATGCACTTATAACTAATTAATATTTATCTTTCCAAACCCAATATTAGGAGTGGGGAATCCCACATCCATGTGCAGAAGAACCTAACGGAAGCACTGTTTATCCAACATATGAAAAAAATCAACTTAAAATGAATTATAGAGTTAAATAAAAACCTAGAGCTAGAAAATAACTAAAAAAAGTTATGAAGAAATGAAACATGATAGTATACTGTGCACAAGCAGAGTAAATAAAATAAAAAAGTAAATAAACTTATATCTCAACTAAAAAGCTTCTGCACGACAGACAGACAAAATGGAAAAGAGCCTGCTCAGTGGGAGGAGATATAAAAATGGCCTTTGTTTCTTCCTCTCTAATAGGCTGCATTTGATATAATTCTTTTCATTTAGTTAATTTGTTTTAATCTTTCTTGATCTCAGCACTTGCTGGCTCTTATCTACCATTTTTTTTTCTGAAGAAATAGGAATGTAGATTATGCAGTTAAATGATAATATAATATAGCAATCACGGTACTGGATATAAAGCCATAGAAAACCAATACACAGAAGAGACATCTGTCTTCCCATTTTAAATGTAACACTGTTAACAATAGATTTAGTGCAGAGTCTCCCCATAGCAGCAGTCTTGGAAATAGACCTTTAACACATGCAACAGAGTCGGAAACTAAAGATAGCAGCCATCCAGACATGTTTATCACTTTGCAATTCAATGCTGTGATGATGCCATAAGTGTTTATCACTACTGCATCTCCGTCTATTAAAGGCAGTGTTGTGCCTTCCCAGAAAAGGGAGCTACTTCCAGTAGCTCACAGAAGCATCTCTAGGTTCATCAGGACTGCCAAGGGTCTAAATACCAAACACTAAAGTATTCTTGTGTCTATTTTCCTCATTGTCATCTGCAATCTTAGGCCTCTTCCATTTCTTTTAATGTTGTACCTCATAAACTTAAATAAATTATTAAAATCTATATTTCACTAGTATTCAATTTTTCAAACATAAAGACCTGTAATTAACCATAATCTTCTCTCACCCCTTTTATTCTCAGCAGGATAGCATCACTATTAAAAGTAAAATAAAATCATATTTCAAATGTGCTCTAAAAATAATATCCCCTCATTTTATTTTTTCAAAGCCCCTAGAAATAAGGAACCCATTAACAATAATTATAAAATCTTATGTGTTTTTTACGTGTATATGTAAGATTCATATGGGTACAGGTCAATACAGGTCTACATGTGAGTGAGAGATGAGCATTAGAATACATGCACACGGTTTCAGGCTTGAGGTATATTTCAATGTCACCTCAGGTGTCATCTATCTTGATTTTCAAAGCAGTGTCTTTCAGTGGTCTGAGGCTTGTCCATTAGGATAGGAAGGCAGGTGGATGAGAGGGTTATAATTTTCTAAGAAAGTTACTCACAGAAAGAATAGCTAAAGCAGCAGTTTTAGCGAATAATGCTATAGACAAGGACATATGCTTTATATTTATGTGCCTTTACCTTATAGTAGAGAATATTTACTACAACCAAAATGGCACCACTGAAAAGTTCCTGCACCATACCAAGTGAATATAATCATACTACATGAGTTATATTTTCCAATTAGTGTTGGAATCCAAAATCTTTTTTAAATCAACATTTTTCATTACTAGAGTGTTCATTCTCAACTTTTCCATTTTGTTTTCTTTTCCTCCTATTGCTTTTTTTTAAATAAATGAAGATTATACCTCCATGTGATTGTTTTCTCTAGTTTCTTGATAGTGTTGCATGAAAGAAGGCAGCTCCTAGCCTCTTAAAGTCATCCTTAGGAGTTTCACCATTTCAATCCTTGAGAGCCCTGAGGATGCCCGGAGAACCCCAGAGGGCTGGCCTGCATCTGGTGGAGTACCTCAAAGCCACATCTTATAACTTTCTGAGTGGAGCAAACACTTGAGAGACAAATTACAAGTTTTATCTTCACTATGCAGCCTTTCATAATTTGAGAACACTGAAGAGAAAAAATAAGAATATTTTCTCTTCAAACCCAGTCAGTTCTGGGTCCTCTGTAGGTCTTATAAAATCATTTTGAAGACTGAGGCTGTTCTTTATTATGCTCTGTTTTCATTATACTTAGCCACTGGGAAAAGCCAAAGACGCCTGAATTCTTAAAAATCGCTTGCAGGGGACTCTTCAGCTCACCAGGGGTTTCTGATTCTCATGTTACAGACAAATGAGTTCTCCATCTGTGAAGCACAATGGCCCTCCTTGTCTGTCTTCCTGTATCTTTTTTTTTTATTTGTGTTTTTTTTATTCAAAGTTTATTAAATTATAAAAGTTTCCATTTCCGCCCCTCCTCCCAACACCCTCCCACTCCCCCCACTCCCTCTCCTCCTTCCTCTCCATCCCAAAGAGCAGTCAGGGTTTCCTGCCCTGTGGGAAGTTCAAGTTCCTCCCCCCTCCCTCCAGGTCCAGGAAGGTGAGTATCCAAACAGACTGGATCCCAAAAATCCAGTATATGCAGAGGAAACAAGTCCCTGTGTCATTGTCAATGGCTTTTCAGTGTCTTCCTGTATCTTGTGTGCATGATTCAGTGCAGAATTCCATGACTTCTGTTAACAACCATTCTGGTGTCACTTTAACCCATCTTTGTAGCTGCACCAAAATGAAATGCCTCAGTTAGGGGCAAGATACATTATTTTCTCATAGTTTGGAGGCTAGAAAGCCAAAACTCATGCCAGGTCCAGTGCTTGGTGTGGCCGTTTTCTGGCATACTATAGCTATGTCTCTATGTTGCTGAAAGGACAAAGAGTCTCTTTCAGGCTTTCGTACATAAGGATAGCATCCCACTATGAGGACTTTGCTTTTCTGAGCTAATCACATCCCCCAAAGCTCCAGCCTCCTCAACCACCATTATGGGAGTTAAGGATTCAACAGTGGGACTTTGGACACCAGACTGACACCTTCATCCAGAGCAAAGGCCCTCAGGCTCCCACTACAAATCTCTTCATTCTAGCTCTGCTCCTCATGTGTTCCAAAGAGCCATTTTAGGTTTTCTGACCTTAAACTACTTTCAGGAACTTGGTTATTTTAAAGGCATATGTGTTTCCTTTACTTTGGGTGCATAAATTACTCCAAAATGCAGTGGAGTGGTATGACCCTTTATTGTGCTGCCATTTCTGATGATCATGAGTCAGATCATGATCAGAATTCAGGAGAGGCAGCTTTTCTCGCTGGCCCTTATCTGTGCAATAAGCTGGAAGATAGTAAGGTTTAGTGTGAAAATCCTCTGAAGATACCTTCTCTCCCGTCTATAGGTGGCATATGTTGAAAAGAACCTCAGTTACTCTCCACAAGGGACATTTGACTATAAATGTATATAAAGAGAGGAGAGGGTAGAGGGAGGAAGGAGAATGAAGTTCTGAAGTTCCATTATAGCTTAGACTCAGGCTCTAGGTTTAAAAGGTACATGGTTATTTTAAAGGTATATGAATGAGGAAAACATTGAGTACAAGACAGCAACTACAGAGCACTGGCAAAAAAAAAGCAGTACTGGAAATATTATTATGGCCACCTTTGAAAATAACATCTGATCTACATGGTATGATCTTACTTACTTCCCTGTATGTGAAGAATAGTGAGAAATTTAACATAACAATATACATATGCAGCTGCCGGATTTCTTAGACTGGAGCCACTTTTGCAGAGTTCTCTACCTATTCCTATGACATGAAGTGCTCTTACACTTATACCCTTAAAAAGAGCTCTGTGCACTTCTGGAATCTGTAGGACGTGTGTTTGTTTGTGTATGTGTGTGTGTGTGTGTGTGTGTGTGTGGTCTGGGGTGTGTGCATGTGTGTTGATGAACACTTTCTACTGTTTATCCAATTCTTGTCTCTTCTCTTGCCTTGAGCTGTGAATAGCCTGCCAAGGATGCTCGAAATGATCATTAGGGGGGATGAATTAGGTTCATTTTGTATTTTGTATTCAGCACAATTCAAATAGAAAGCTGACAGTAAATCAACAAGAAAAGCAGGCCCAGGTCATCTTCCTCCGTGTAACAGTGCTGACTCACCTCCTCATTACCTTAGAGAATATACTCCAGTGAGAGTTCTTGTGTTGACAGATGAGCTGAGACTATGCTAATGGGCCTGTTTGGACACTGTTTCTTCTGCTTCAGCATCATGGCATGGCAGAAGGAGCAGGTGCCATTTTATGCTTGTATATATAATAAATTTTAAATTTGGAGACAGCTGAATATGGCCTATTTTTCCTGTTTTGGGTCTAGATCTTAAATAATTGAAATCAATGTGTAACTTACATAACTGGATTCAAAATTACTTTACAAAAAACAGACTAAAATTGTACCAACCCCTACAATTATAAGAGAAAAATTAACAGGCTAAATAGAGTCTTTTTATTAAATTAATATTACATCAGAGCCATGTTTTCATATAGTTTTAATACTATACAAACGATGGCTGAAAAACGAAAGCTAGGAATTAAACTATGTGAAGATTCTGAGGCAATTTTCTAGTGTGCAATAAATATTAAGTGACTAAGAAATGCATATTATTTCTAGCTAATATTAATAAATATTAAGCAACTTTCCTATAGAGAGAGCAGTGAGGAATTAAAAGTGAATCTACCTTTCTTTTCATTCAAAGAGACAAACAATGCAAACAATTTAAAAATAAACATCTATTTACTGACATTGACATGCACAGGATCGAAGCAGGTAACCTGGTACCCAGAAACCTATACTTAGCCTTTTGAATAATTCAGGACTTCTTTGAAAGATGAGTAATAAAAGTAAAACCAAAACTGTTGTTATAAAGAAATTCTGTAAAAACTAAGCTTCAAACTCTAAATGTCATCAGCTATGAAGACAATTGTATGTTAGATGTGACAAGAGAAGAAGTGTGGGAATATGAGTATTTGGTGGGCCTGGGGAAATGACAGCCTGTGAAGGACCCAAGGACCTGAATTCACAGCTGATGCTAAGAGCAAGGTGAGGTGGCAAGGATGTGTAACCCCAGAGCACAGGGGTTGGTTCAAGGGTGGGAAATTCTGCAACTCATTGGCCACCTAATCAAGATAGTCGGTGAGTACTTTTTTCAGTGAAAGACTTTGCCTCACATAGTAAGACAGAGTGCAATTAGGGAATAAGCCTATCATTGATCTCTGGCCTCTGCAAACAAACAATATATGCTTATATCATACAGAGAGGTGGTGGGGTATCTCCTCCTGTAGACACAGCTGGAGCAAGCTGGACCACTAGGTAAAGCCTTAGGAACCAGCATTTCCTAGGTGGAGGTGAAGATAAAAGAAGGTGACTTGTAGGAACATGAGAGAGTGACCCAAGACATTAGCAGTCATGGAGGAGGAGAGACCTTCCCTGTCGTTAAAGGCCTCCGGGAACAGTATGGATGTGAGGTAGGGAACACAGGGGCCTCAGGCCTTGGGACTCATCCTGCATCATCCGTGCATTGGTTCAGCTGAGCTGCATCACTTCACAAAGGCCTCCCCAGTTCAAGCATTCAGAGAGCCTTTATATAAGCAACATTTCTAAACTGTTCTTCCTCTGGAAAGTTTCTTCCTTAGTTTTTCCAAGAAAGCACAGATAGTCTTCTCTAATCTTTTCTTCCCTGTTGCAGCGAATTTGACTCCTTGAAAATTCTACCAAATAATCATAGCAAAACCCAACAACTGTCCTATGAAGTTATTCCCAAAATTGGTGACTGAGGAAATCAATGTTTCAATAGTGGGACTGGTTGTCTTTGCTCTCACCTTAAACTGTGGAGGAGGGGTAATTGTTTAGTTTGTTAGCACATATATCAGGAGAGCACAACATGGCTTCCTTTGACCTTTCTCCTCTTTTCTGTGGTGTCTCTTTTTTGCTAGCGGAAGTGCAACACTGCAATTTTTCAATGTAAACAGCAAGCATCTCTTTTGATGTAGATGTATGGATGTTCTACTCTGTAGGACACCGCTTTCTCTTTGCCGGGTCAGGATACAGTCGAACAAACATGTGCTCAGAAGATCAGCATTTTCAGTTCCAGCCTTATCTGAAAGTACAAATGCCTATAACACAGCAAACAAAACAGTCACACTAGAATAAAGATTTAAAAACCTAAAAAATAAAAGCTAAAACACAAGTTAGCATAGGAGAATAAAAGTGAAAGGCAGAAATTTAGACTTTAGTAAAATTTTAAAGTCCCATGGAGACCTGGTAATGGGTGTGTTTATGTTTATGAAAATGTAGCAAATGGCTGAGAACATGCAGTATCTTTTAAATTTTTAAAACATTTTGAAAATAGTAGGAGACCGCATGCCTTTTTCCTCCATTTTTTCCCTTTCCCCTCCTCATGTATTAAAGAATCTGTTGACTCATTATCATTATGAGCTCTGTGTGTACCTAATTTATTTTTTATTGATTTTATTGAGATATACATTTTTCTCTGTCCACTCCCTGCCTCTCCCCTCCCTTTTAACCCTCTTCCATGGTCCCCATGCTCCCAATTTACTCAGTAGATCTTGGCTTTTACTACTTCCCATGTAGATTAGATTCATGTGCATCTCTCTTAGGGCCCTCATTGTTTTCTAGGTTATCTGAGACTATGATTTATAGGCTGGTTTTCTTTGCTCCTAAAACTGAAAAGCTGCTGTAAACAAAGGACATGGACAACAAGACAAAATGGCAGCCTACAGAATGGGAAAAAGATCTTTACCAACCCCACATCAGACAGAGGTCTGATCCCCAAAACATGCAAAGAATTTAAGAAAATGGTCATCCAAAGAACAAATAATCCAATTAAAAAAAATGGAGTACAGACCTAAACAAAGAACTCTCAACAGAGGAATCTAAAATGGCTGAAAGACCCTTAAGGAAATACTCAACATCCTTAATCATAAGAGAAAGGCAAATAAAAACAACTTTGAGATTCCATCTTATACCTGTAAGAATGGCCAAGATCAAAAACACTGATGACATCTTATGTTAGAGAGGATTTGAGTTAAAGGGAACACTCCTGCATTGCTAGTGGGAGTGCAAGCTGGTAGAGACCCTTTGGATATCTGTATACCAATTTCTCAGATAATTTGAAAACAGCCTTCCTCAAGACCCAGCAGTACCACTTTTGGGTATATATCCAAAGGATGCTCAATCGTACCACAAGGACATGTGCTCAACTATGTTCATTGCAGCTAAATGCCCCTCAACTAAAGAATGGATAAGTAAAGTGTGGTACATTTTCACAATGGAGTATTACACAGCAATGTGGGATTTCCCTCTGTATGCTGTGAATATCATTGGTTAATAAAGAAGCTGTTTTGGACATGCAATAAGGTAGAGCAGAAATAGGTGGGAAAAAATCAACTGAATGCTGGGAGAAGAAAGGAGGAGGAGTCAAGGAGAAGTCATGGAACTGCTGCTGGAAATAGACACACCAGAACCGTTCCAGTAGGCCATGAGCCTCATGGTAATATAAAATAAAGAAAATGGGTTAAATTAAGATGTAAAAGCTAACCAATAGAAGTTAGAGCTAATAAGCCAAGCAGTGATTTAATTAATACACTTTCTGTGAGGTTATTTCAGTTCTGGAAGGCCAGGACAAACAAGCAGCTTCCAACAACAGCACAGCAGAGAAAAATAATGGCATATTGAAATTTGCAGGCAAATGGATGGAGCTAGAAAACATCATATTGAGTGAGGCAACCCAGACCCAGAAAGACAATTATGATACATACTCACTCCTAATTGGATTTTAAACATAAAACAAAGAAAACCGTTATTTTTATATGATCTTCTCTCATGGTGCTCTTGCTATTTCATTTCACCTATTTAATGTGGCTCCAGGGCCTCCTGGACCACCGGCACAGTCAAGCTGTCCCTGAATATCTTAGGAAAAAGAACTCACTGTCTTTCCAGAGCCAACTCCAGGGAACATCTTGCGGATGCTCGATCTGAGAAGATACATCCAGCTTCACAGAGCAGAAGACTCTACAGGGAGAAAAGCAGAGGCATCAGCCTCAGCTCTTAGTGCTCTTCAGAGAGAAGTCTGGAAAAAGTACATTTCAGGATACCAAGCTCTGATACTTTACACCATATCCAAAAAGACTTGCCAAAAACCCTGAGATTTGTCTGTGGACACAGTGTTTATGAATAAATGAGAGAGCAAAAAGAAGAGCAATGGTCAAAGTCAGAGATGACCAAAGACTAAACTTATGATGTAATTGTTGGACACACACACACCAGATTAATTGGAAATATACCCAAAAGATGATGGTTTATATAGATTATCAACATGATTGGATTAAGAAGCATCCAAGAGGTTAGGAAAGAATGGTCCTTGTTTTATTTGTGAAGAGATGTTCAGAGAGAGTCATTTAAAGTAAAGGCATACACTAAATACCCATGTTATCATCCCATGGGTTCACAATATACTAAGAAGGAAAAGATGAGAGGTCCACATATTCTATCTTTGCTCTCTGATAGGCATCTTGTAACTTGCTCTTCTCTACTGTGCTTGTACCAACATGACAGGATTAAAACTGTGAAATCAAGAGCCCTTTGATTCCTCCCTTTAATTAGTTCTCTCATGCCTTTTAATGGAGAACTAACTAGAGCCCTCAAAAATATTAATACTATAAGGGCATTTCAATTCCTCACTAAACTGCGCTGTTGACTTTGGAGAGTGTAGCATCTTTCTTCTAGAAAAATAGTGGTATCAAACATCTAATGAGATTTGAGCAGGTATCAATGAACTTTAGACCCAGAGTAGTAGTTGCAATGTTTCCTCTAAATAGAGAAGCCAAAGGAAATTTGGAGGTATTCATTGTGGCAAAACTCATATATTGTTGTTGGATTACAAATGCCTGTTTAAGCCCAAATTTAGCTGATATTTCAGTGCTCTGTCTATTCAGTAAATAGTTATTAAGCACCTGCTGTGAACCAGATTCTATTCTTCAAAACTTCACAAGGAGCCCTATTTAGGGAGTATGTATACATGAGGAAATTCCACAAATAAGGAGAACATTCCCCTAAGGTATTTTGGCTGATTAAGTAACTTGAGTCACAGTTGGAATCAGGATCAAAACTTATTGACTCTACAAATCCAAAATACATATAAAGTTATATTGGTAACCCAAACTGGGCACTAAAAGAACAAAACACCAGAAAACACACTTGTAATTTCCATAGCTAATAGACCTTGGCTCTTAAGTTACGAGACTATGTGATTTTCTTTGATAGGTTTCTTTATGGTATTATTTACAGAAAATATTCATATGACATCACATAAATAAAATACTTCTGTACTCAAAACAATATAAATCATAAAATTTTAGGTAAAAATTATCCTTATTGGGATTCCCTTTCATCGTTACAATAACAATCTCTCCACCTTGCTTTTTCTTTCACACTTGATACTGAAAGGAAGAATAATTTCTTAAAGAAGCTGAACAAGAGTCAGTGTATAAAGAGGCTCGATGCTAATATTAAAGTGTTTGAATTTTTCTGTAAGCTGTGAGGATTATTGATACATATGCTAAGAAATTATATGCTGTGTGTGCCTATATCGTGTGTATGTGTATGTGTGATATATTAGCAACTGTACTGTTAAAGATCTAGAGGAACAATACCCTTAGAGAAAGGCCACAATATTTAAAATCATCCCAAGAGTAATGGCAATAGCAGCCTTAATTACAGCATGAATATTGTAATGAAGTGTGTTCTTAATATGTGTGAGTTGTAATGTGGTATGTTCTGGAGAGACATGAAAATTAAAAACGCCAGTTCACCTTACGTAGTGGGGCCACTGAAAGAAAGACCAAAGAAGAGGTTCGATCTGAGTCCAGTCAGTTGACTATGACTTTATTGCACTGATTTACAGACGTATGTCTGGCTCAAAGGTAGTTCCACTGCCAGGAAGTTCAATAGATAACTTAAGAACAGTGCACCACATATCCCATAGGAAGGATGGACTTTAGGTCGAAGATTGTGTGGTAGGGCTGGTTTCCCATTCCCTCAACTTGAATTCTTGCCTGGTCACAGGAGATGGCCAGTTAGGCTACGTATCCGCTATTGCAAGAAGTCTTACCTTGGGTCATCAATGGAAGTTCCTGGAAGATTCTCTTGTGCCATTATTTTACTTGACACCAAAATGTGCCCCCCTTCCAGGAGTAGGCAGGAAAGTAATAGGCCTGTCCACAGTCTACTCACAAAATCTCTTTTATGTCCCTTCCCAGGGAGATCCAAGCACCCCATCCCCCAAACCAGCACTATTGTGAACACTCCTTACCTAGTCTCTCTGGGTCTGTGGACTGTAACATAGACATTTTTTAATTGACAGCTATTATACAATTATGAGTGAGTACATATGATGTTTTCTTTCTGGGTCTGGGTTACCTCACTCAAAATGATTTTTTTCTACTTCTATCCATTTGCTTTCAAATTTCATGATGTCATTGTTTCTAAGAGCTGAGTATTAGTCCACATTTCCTTTATTAGTTTCTCAGTTTAGGTACATCTAGGTTGTCTCCAGGTTTTGGCTATTACAAATAAAGCTGCCATGCACAAAGTTGAGCAAATGTCCTTATGATATTATTGAGCATTATTTGGGTATATGCCCAAGAGGTAAAAGTGACATAGTGATTGAGGGAGTGGTCAGTCAATGACTGATCTATCCTTAAAACCTTGCCAGGAGAGTAAGCACACTGCTGACACTGACTGCAGCATCAGGACCCACAGACTGGATGACCTACAGACCTAGGATAGAAGCAAACATGACTGAAGGGAAAAAAATGTCAATGTAATGATGCTTAATGATATTCTGCTATGTACATAGATTGATACCTAGCCCAACTGTCATCAAAGAGGCTTAATCCAGTAACTGATGGAAACAGATGTAGAGACCCACAACCAAATATTAGGATGAATTTGGGGAATCATGCAGAATAGAGGGAGAAATGATTGTAGGAACCAGAGGGGTTAATGATACCCAAAGAATGCCCACAGAAACAACTCACCTGGGTTCATACGGACTTACAGAGACTGAATTGACAACTAGGGAGCTTGCTAGGAGCCAATCTAGGCACTCTGCATATGTGTTACAGTTACATATATATTACAGTTACTAGTTGGCTTGGTCCACTAGTGGAACTCCTAACAGTGGGAGTGGGTGGTGTGGGAGAATTGTCTGTATTCTGTCAATCATGTTTTAAATAAATGCTGATTGACCAGGCAGGAGGTGTAGGTGGGAAAACCAGACAGGAAGTGGAAATGATGCAAGGAGAGCAGGCGAATTCTGGGGAGGAGGAAGTTGATTCCTCCCACTCCTGCCCAGATCATCGAAGCAGCAGGATGTGATCTGCCCCACTGAAAAAGGTACTGAACCACATGGCTAACATAGATCAGAAAAATGGGTTAATCAAGATATGAGAGTTAGCCAGTAAGAAGCCTGACCTAATGGGCCAATCAGCTTTATGACTTATAAAGATCTCAGTGTGATTTTTCTCTGGGACTAAATAGCTGGGGGACCAGGCAGGACAGAAAGAAGACCCAACAAGCAGGCCCGCTCATGTTACAGTGGGGGCTATCTCTGATTCTTTTACTGGTTTTTCAGAACCCACTTCTCACACCATGACACCCTTCCCAGTTTTGATATGTGGGTGCTGGTTTCTTTGAGTCACCAGTTACCAGGCATCTTGAGCCTCTGTACTACCCTAGTCATTGCTAGGCCCAGGTAAAGGTGAGTGTGCTATCTGCCCACTCCCGCAGCCCCATGTCACAGGACAATCTGACACTATAGGGAGTCAAATCAAGCAGGAACTCAGTTTATTACTGTAAGCGTCAGCTTGTATAGTTTAAATGACATGGTGTGATATCGGGGTACCTCCATCCAATGAGAGGCAGCCAAACCCACCCTCTGGCTGGAGGAGCATCTACCTAATTTTTACTGTCTCAGCCTCACTCAAACTCAAGCCAGGCTTTTCTCTGTCCTACAAGCTTCAGAGTATAGGCCCTGAGATAATTTTTACCCAACAAATGGGGAAGTGCTTAGTCTTGATATGCCATGCTTTGTTGGTAACCATGGGAGACCTGTCCTTTTCTAAACAGAAAGAGAAGTGAATTGGAGCATTGGGACAGGGGGGACATGGGGAGGAGGGACTGGGTGGAGACAAAGGAGGAGAAACTGCAGACACACAAGTAGGAGAGCCACAGAAGAGTCCCTACTGCTGCATGAATAACACCCAAAAGGCTACACCCACAAAGAGCTCTCTGTTAATTTATAAGGATCTGCACTACAAAAATGTCCTTTTTTTGAAATGTTCACTACTCAATGACTTCAGGGATGGAAAGAGCCTTACGGGGATCTTTGGACAGCTGGTGAAACCCTGAGGTTTCTGAGCCCCATGAACAGGGTTTCACTCCTAAAAAGAAAATAAATAGGCCAGATCTCATGAGGGTCTCACAGGTACACAGTTGTTCTCCCTTAAGGGAGTAATGCTCATACCCAGTCCAGAGTATAACAGCTATGCAAATAGAAGAGAATTAGCAGCACATTTTTGTTGGGATGGCTAAATTACTGGTTAGGTACTGAGTAATTAGAAGGAAAATGTCAGGATGATTCTTAAATGCTTGTTTGAGATAGCTAAGTAGAGGTTCTGTCATAACCAAGATGGGACTACAAAACAATTCAGTAGGAAGAAAAATGAATGAATTGATTCAAGATAGGTGTTTTTCTGCACCTCTGAATGCCCTGTCAGTCCATGTAGTATGCTGTTAGATACATTGTTTCATGGAGTTTCCTACAAGTACATCTAAAGTAGATGAGAGACCATAAAAGAAAAAAGGTTCCTTAAGCCAGGGCTTCACAGAGTCTTGAATTCACATCAGCTATGTCTGCTTTCATCAGAGTCTAACCTCTGACCCTTATCAGCACTGGCTCAGATGTGAGACTTCTCCAAAATCCTGGAACTGATGGGACTGGAAAATGTAGATTCATGGTAATAGAACTGGAGAGAGATCTATGTACTAACAAGCAATGCAAACAAACAAATTTGAAGAAAATGATTAAATGCAGTCAATGTCCATCAGCCTTCCTTCATCCTCCCTCCAGTAAATTTTCAAAGAATTCCAGACAAAAAATTTTCCAGTAAGTATAGAGTTTGTTGAAAGTGAATACCATGCTGTGGAAGAGAAAAAGAAAAAAATTAATCTATACTATACACCTATAAGAACTTCCAAATTTCAGAACACTAAAAACAGCAAGAGCTGCCATTCACTGTGGGAGGGAATCCAACATGATATACCCACTCTGGAAGACGATTCATCAGTTTCTACCAGAACTAAATATGCCTTTACTATACAACCCAGCAATCATGTTCCTTGGAACTTACCCAAAGGAGTTAAAAGCATATGTCTACATTAAACCTTCACATAGATGTTTATAGCAGCTTTAGTCATTGCTACAAAAACTGGGAATCAACCAAGATGTTCTTCAGTAGGTGAATGGGTAAATAAAGCTTGGTATGTCTAGGGGATAAAATGCTATTCCATTCTTGAAAACGAATGAGTTGCCATGTAAAGACAAAGGGGAAAATTAAAGGCATATTGCTTACTGAAATCACCCATACTGCTTACTGAAAAAGGCTACATACTGCATTATTCTAGCAATAAGGCATTCAGAAAATAATGAAACAATACTGACACTTAAAACATAACCAGTTTTTATAGAAGGTAAAAGAAAGTAATGAATAGCTGAGCACAGAATATGTTTACAGTAGTAAAATTACTCTGGATTATGTAATAGTCACAAATCTATGTCAGTGTACATTAGTCCAAACTTATAAATATATTATACCAAGAACAAACCTTAATGCAATTCATTAACTTCACTGTGGAAATTATATGAAAATCTAAGCTCAACATTATAAAATGCTAGGACCGTACAGAATATTCTGCATGTGTGGGTGAGGAGGATAATGGCACATCTCCGTGGATTGTTCTCAATTTGGCTACACAACAAAATCTATTCTTAAAAATCATGTCTGTTTTTTGAGTCTGCAAACCATGAGTGGCGTAACTAAATTCTCTTACCAAATGAGTCATCATTATGTTTTGTGCAGCAATTGTAATGAACCTGAATTTGGCTCACAATAACATCAACAATATGGAATTTAATTTAGTATCCAATAGTGTAAAAATAACTCTTTCTTCTATTAAATAATGTTTAGGTTATGATCTAAATCATGTCTAAAAAAGATAGCACTTCCTTATGGCTATCTCTTTTTGCCTTTTTTACTTAACATCTAATATGGAAATATTAATTTCTTAAATATTTATAATATGTGAATTAGCTAAACCTAATATAGTCTCATTCTTGAATTATCTACTCCATCCCAATTATACTGAAATATATCAAGAAAAATAAACTGAGAGACATCACGAAGGATTTCTAATTACCTACCAATGTTGGCAATGCAGCACTGCTGAAATGAACTAGACTGTTTTAAAACACATGGTGGTCAATGTAGGTCTTCTTTCCTTAATAAAGAGGAGATTAGCTTTACCATATCCTGGGATTGTTATCTGGCCTCTATCTGTGATCTATAGCATGAGCACAGCCATTCTCACCCACGTGAATGGGTACACAAAGTGAGAGACTATCTCATTCTTATGCTGATGAATGATAAGTGAATGCATAAGGGCTCTACAGCTTTTCTGAGATTACAGGATTGCAACCAGCATAAATGGAGTGTGTGTGTGTGTGAGTGTGTGTGTGTGTGTGTGTGTGTGGTGTGATTTTTGTGTGTGACTTTTTTTCAAGCTTATAATCACGGGTTACGGTTCCAGAATGTTGGTACTGAACCTAATTTTCTTGCCTACAAATTTGACAATTATGTTACCAAAACTATCTTTTATTCTTTTGTGAGTGAGACTCTGAGCAATATTGTCTTCCTCTGAAATCTACTTTAAGAATTATGTATTATGAAGCTTAATCTTCATTGCTTATTTTTTCATATTTAGAATAATTAAGAGGATTCAACCCTGTGTAAATTGGAGAAGGGGTTATTTAAAGAGATATTTACTTTAAAAAGGAAGATTCATGTAATAAGTGTAACAACCACCCCTCTAATTATCTGGAATTGTAGATTGAGAAATGACTAGACTGTTATGGGTCTTTCTGGTATGAATTCAGAAGATCAGAATATAAATAGAAATAACAGATTCGTAAAATGAAGCAATAAGATTTCCAAGGAGAATGAGGAGTCTATTGCTATCTGGCATCCAGGGTATTCATGCCAAACTCTGATCAAGACTTTGTCTTTATTCTGTCTGTAACCTGAAATTGTGAGTGAGGTTAAATTCAAACCTAACTAGGTTGTTTAACAGGAAAACTCAAACATGGAGACTGACATATATGACTCACTGCTTTTAGTCAGATACACAGTGAGGGAAACAAAAGTAGTGAAAAGAGAACATGCAACTTGGTAGACAAAGGAGAATGAGTTTAAAGTTGAAGACTTTCACATATTGCTGGGTTTGCAGGGGTGCATATAGAAAGAATCATGGGAATTGAATCAATATTTCAAAATATTAGGGTTAGTGTCTAGCCATTAGGAGTCTTGTATGAAGCTGTGGAGGGGAAGCCTAAATTGCAGTGGAGACAGCAGCCTCTTGGAGATGCTGGTGCTCTGGGAAGATCTAGGGAGAAACTGCACACAGAAAGTGGCTCCAACCCCAAAGAGAGGCTTCTATGCTAAAGGAGACAGAATTAGTAGAGCACAGATACCTAAGGCTCTTAGAATCCAGATGATACCATCATGATTTTCAAATATTAGACATGGAGATACAGGATTTGATGCTTGCCTTCCTGGATTTTGCACTTCTTCCACAGAAAATTTTTATGGGAAGTCAACCATTCCTCCTATCTGGAATGAGAATCTTGCTTTTCTACTGTGTGTTGAGAGTTTGCAGCTTAGTTTTTACTTTGTAGTAACTCATGAATAAAAGATTGCCTTGAATCAAAGAGTCTTAAGAATCTGGACATTGAACAGTGATGAAACTGCTAAGATTATGAGAACCTTTTAAACCAACCTGGGTGCATTTTTTCTTAAAAGATGATTATGAGACGATGGGTCCTATGGTTGGAATGTTATAACATGAAATTATATGCCTGGGCAAAAAGAAGTGATGCCGTGGTGGTTTTTTTCTTCCTTGTAAATTCAATTGGATTGAAATTATCTAGAAAACATACCTCTAGTTCTATCTGAGAGTGCATTTCCAGGATGTTTAAATGGGGAGTAAGGATCAATCTTGAAGATGGGTTTCACCATTCTGTTGGCTTATAGCCAAGAAAGTAAAGAGGGGGGAAATGAGAAAACACACTGAATATGGACATAAAGCTCTCTCTGCTTCCTGATCCAGTCACATGTGAATAAGATCTCATTGCTCCCTGCCGTAAGATGTTCTTGCTATCACGCTTTTCTTTTCCTTTATGGATTCTGTCCCTGAACACTCAACAACCTGTCCTCCTTTAAGTGGCTTATCATATGCTTGATCCCAAGAATCATAAGAGTATTAAATACTAGTATGTGAATGTACATAAAGGCCTTAGAGTACTCTATCGAATGCAGAAAACTCTCTACATAACCAACTACTACTGCCTCCCAAAATAAGCATCTTCTTCCAGGGGTCCAGTACTCTCCATTTTTTGTTCTGAATTAACACAAAGATATTTTCACCTTTGCTGCTTCTTCTAGTGGGGTGCTAGTGCATATCTTTCCTTCTTCTGTTGAGTTATATGGTTTCTGTTTTGTTATATTTTGCTTTGTTTAAGCAGTCTTATATAAGCCAGGATGGCCTTGAACTTCTCATATATTCATAAATGGCCTTGAACTTTCAATTCTCTTGTTTATACTTTCCAAGTACAGAAAGTATAGTCTTTCATCAGTATATCTGGTTGTTTTTTCAATGCCAGATTAAAGACCCACATTCAATTGACAATGTTCGCTGAATAACAAAACCCTTGCGCTTTTGTTTGGCACTGTGATCATGAAGTATGTGGACATATACTACACTCCTGGTACTTGTCATCGTGATGATTACTCTTGGTTGTCAACACCATAGAAACTGAGGAGACATTCAGCTGGGAGTGTGAGAGGAATCATTTTTATACTGTTAGTTGATGTGAAATGAGCAATCATCAATGAAGTCATGATATTTCATTCATAGGCTGGGGTCTTAGACTGCATAGAAAGGAGAAAGTGAGTGAACACCAACCTTCAATTCTCTCTGCTACCTTATTAATTATATAATAATAAGCTTCTTCACTTTTCTGCCACCATGTCTTCTCCACATGATGGACTATAACGTTGACCCATAAGTCAAAATTAATTCTTTTTTTTTCCTGCAACTGCTTTTGTCACTTTGTTATTGCAATAACAAAAAAATGTAACTAGTACAGTCATCAGTCATCTTGTATTGGCATCTTCTTAACAGATCCTGTCCATGGCCAATCATCACCCATCTTGTATTTTCATCTTCCTAACAGATTCTTACTATCGTTGATAGTTGAAGGAGGCCACTTGTTGGTTCCCAGCTGCTCAGCCCAGAAATAATCACATAGAAACTGTATTATTTAAAGCAGTGCTTGACCCATTAGCCCTAGCTTCTTATTAATTTAATTAATTAATATTAATTTAACCCATCTTTTTTAATCTCTCTATTGCAACATGGCTGTGACTTACTGGGTAAAGTTCTGTCTGGCTCCAGCAGGGCTACATGGCTTCTCTTTGACTCCATCCTTCTTTCTCCCAGCATTCAGCTTAATTTTCCCTGCCTTCCAAAGTTCTGCCATATCAATAGGCCAAGGCAGCTTCTTTATCACCAACAGCATTCACAGCATACAGAAGGGAATATCATATCACCTCCCTTTTCGGTTTATATGTTAAGGAAGGTTCTAGCTTTAACATAGTAAAATTGCAAAAATATAAAACAGGTATTAATACAGAATTATAGTTACAATATTTATATCTATTTTATCTTTTATCATAACTAAGGAAACTATAACTATATATATATTCTTCAGCTCCATCAAAGACTCCAGAAGGATATATTACATAAGTAAACAGGAAGTTCATTGTAAGCTACTTCTAGGACTCTAGAATTGACAGAGACATCTCACTGCCTGACAGTCACCCAAAGTTCTTCTGTACTATTGGGGCATCCATTTCACCCTACATGCCCACAGTAGACTTTTTATTGAAGCAATAAATTTGAAAATCTGTTATGCTTTGAAATGACAAAGTTCATCAGTTGCTTTCTTCTGTGACCTGCAGAAAGTCTGGCAGACTCTTTTATGAAATAGGAACCCTGAAGCAGTCTCACCATAAGGCAAGTACAGCAGTCATTTTTCTGTGGGTCCTGCATGTCCAGTTCATCAGGCAGTCCAGGCAAGAGCAGTTTCTTGCCCAAATAGCTAACCAACTCCATTAGGAGACTCTTCGATGCCCATTTTCCTCTTGAAGTAATTGGTGTAGCCAGGAGAAGATGTGTCTCATAGTCATGATAAGTCCTAAGTTTTTAAAACATTTTAAATACCGTATTCTTCAGGTCTCTGAAAGATTTGTAGAATACTTACCTAACTGAAATATATCTCTATATATCTAGAAAACCTAACTAACATGACTATGAGCTTTATTATTTTAGATGACTCCCTAAATATATTTCTTATTTATACATTACATTTTTAAATGAGCTGTGCACATAATATCTTAATCAAGATCAGAAATACAGTACATATACACCATAGAACAAAATTGATGTTAAATTTTTATTAATAAATCAAGATTCATAACAATACAAAGTATCCATATCTATATCACATCCCCCTTTAAATGTAAACAAACATTTATAAACAATATTTTGGAATTTGGGCATAGTTCTCTCTCTACAAATTTCTTCCTGCTGTTTATTTGATGAAGTAATTTTTGAGGAGTGTTCAAGGTGACATTTCAGGGGCTCTTGGTCCATCAAACCACATTAGTCTGCATTTAATCCGCAGATTCTCATCTTCTGTGGAAACAAAAGAACAACAGCTTTCCCAAAGCAACATATCCTTAGACTCAAATTCTGAAATCAAAATACCTTTATGATGGTTTGACTTAGAAATCCATACAATAAAATATCTCTCATTATGTACCTTTTTAACAGTCAAAAAATTCAAAGAATCACAATAATAATATACATAATCCAGAGTCTCTATGTATTCTCCTTCTTTACGTGGCTTATTTGTTTTAAATTTATTACTTTCAAATATTATTTTACAATCTTTACTCTTTTAATTTATGACTGTCTATACTCTGTCTCTTCAAAGACTTTGCTTTATTTTTTTAAAAAACAATTTATTTCTTTCTCTAACTCTCTATATCTTGTTCTTCTCTCTCTCAAGACTATGTACATTTTTAAAACACATTGTGACTCACTTAGAGGTCTTTTATGTCTGAATCTGTTCTATTGTGTATTTGTAATTCTTTAATGTCCAGGAGCACTTCTTAAAATGCTAAGTGCTTCTTAAAAACTTGAGCTGTGACAGTACTGAAGTATATATGGTACTTCCTTTTTGTCCTGCCCAGTCCAATATGGTGGAAGTCTGATCACCACCTCTACAAGCCATGCACATTGCCCCAGTTCCAAGTATGCAGCAGTTTGTAACATGCTGCTTATATACCCCTCTGCCTTTCCCTTTCCTCTTCCCTTTATCTCCCGCCCCCATGCTCCCAACATTTGCCAGGCAATTTTGTCTGCTTCCAAATTCCAGGTGGATCTATATATGTTTTTCTTTGGGTCCACCTTATTACTTAGCTTCTCTAGGATCATGAACTATAAGGCTCAATGTCCTTTGTTTATGGCTAGAATCCACTAATGAATGAGTACATACCATATTCATATTTTTGGATCTTGCTTATCTCACTCAGGATAGTGTTTTCTACTTCCATCCATTTGCATGAAAAATTCAAGATGTCATTGTTTTTTTTCACCACTCAGTAGTACTCTAATGTGTAGATGTGCACACTTTCTTTATCCATTCTTCTGTTGAGGGACATCTAATTTGTTTCCAGGTTCTGGCTAGTACAAATAGTGCTGCTATGAATATAGTTGAACAAATGTTTTTGTAGTATGATTGGGAATCTTGTTGATATATTCCCAGGAGTGGTATTGCTGGATCCTGAGGTAGCTTGACTCTCAATTTTCTGAGAAATTTCCGCACTGATTTCCAAAGTGGTTGCACGAGTTTGCATTCCCACCAGCAATGGATGAGTGTTCCCTTTACTCCACATCCTCTCCAGCATTGGTGTGTTTGATTTTAGCCATTCTGACAAGTGTAAGATGCTATCTCAAAGTTGTTTTGATTTGCATTTCCCTGATAGCTAAGGAAGTTGAACATGTCCTTAAGTATCTTTTGGCCATTTGAAATTCTTCTGTTGAGAATTCTCTGTTTAGTTCAGTACCCTATTTTTTAATTGGGTTAATTAGAATTTTTATGTCTAGTTTCTTGAGTTCTTTATATATTTTGGAGATCAGTCCTTTGTCTGATGTGGGGTTGGTGAAGATCTTCTCCCATTCAATAGGTTGCCTTTTTGCCTTATTGACTGTGTCCTTTGCTTTACAGAAGCTTCTCACTTTCAGGAGGTCCCATTTATTCATTGCTGCTCTTATTGTCTGTGCTACTGGGGTTATACATAGGAAGTGTTCTCCTGTGCCTGTGCATTGTAGATTACTTCACACTTTCTCTTCTGTCAGGTTCAGTGTGGTCAAATTTATATTGAGGTCTTTAATCCATTTGGACTTCATGGCAATCCTACAAAGGCAATCTATAGATTCAATGTAATCCCCATTACAATTCCAACAAAATTCTTCACAGACCTTGAGAGAACAATAATCAACTTTATATGGAAAAACAAAAAACCCAAGATAGCTTAAAAAAACTAAACAATAAAGGAATTTCTTGAAGCATTAGCATCCCCAACATCAAACTCTATTACAAAGTGACAGTAATGAAGACAGCTTGGTATTGGCATAAGAACAGAGACATTGACCAATGGAGTAGAATTGAAGACCTGGATATTAATCCACGCACCTATGAACACTAATTTTTGACAAAGAAACTAAAATTATACAATGGAAGAAAGAAAGCATCTTCAAAAAATATGGTGCTGGCATAACAGATTGTCAACCTGTAGAAGAACGAAAATAGATCCATATCTATCCCCATGCACACCCTTAGTTCTTAAGTTCCTTCTTTGTCAGGAATCTAATCACAGCAACAAGAAAGACAATAAAGCTCCTATTAATTGCAGATAATTAATACAACTGGACTAGTAAATGGCTGCGAACAGAAATTACAATCTTGTTTTTAAAGTCAAGCTAAGAGAACAAAAGAGAAGTACAAACATCATTGTTGAAAAGGTCATATGTAAATGTGCCATGTCGATATTTACAGGCCATGTGGTGAATGCAAAGCTTTGAAAGAGAGATGGCAAGAAAAACTGAGGCTTCCCTCTCTTACTATAACAGAAATGTTTCCTTAAGGGATCAATCACCTTGCAAGCAAATGTTCTCTATTATTTGTAATTAACAACAAAGAGATTACTTACTGAACATAATGTCAATTCCCCATAGACCAGTGAGGAATTTAGATCAACCAAGAAGAGACCAGAAAGGTCAATTCCCTTCTGCCCTAGTCTTTCAAATCTCCTCACTTGCTTCGTTCTTACTACATGTTTTCCTTCCTAGGTTGCCTTATTAGATAGATGTGAATGGAACACTGTAAAAAGAAAAAAAGAAAAACACTACCTGCTATCTCCCCAGTTTACTTTTCCATATAATGCCTCAGAATATAGTGTTCAACTAAAAATATTTGTATTGTATAAATGACACTCTGCAGCTAAAACTGTCTGACTTGTCAAAAGTGATCTGCCTTAAAAATAGTAGAGGGGATGTGTTAAAGAACTACCAAGAATGAAGATGCTATATTTAGAAGAATATTTGAATTTAAATATTATTTCTATACTAGATAAAATTTGTGGTTTGATTTATATGTATAAGTCCCATTGAATCTACTGATAACCATGGCATTAGAGTTCTTATCTCATAAGACAAGGCAACAATGCAGAGGTCTCCCGAGGCAAGATATGTAAAGTTGATCTATGTTCTCTATGCACAGGGGCACACATGTACAGTATACACATGTGATCACACATAATGTAGAACTATTTGTATCTTGTACAAATATGCCATTTTCAAGTATATACATGCAGGCATATACATATATACATATAAATTACTCTCTCTTTCTCTCTCTCACATGCAAATGCGCATGCACACACACACACACACACATATATGAGAGAGAGAGAAATGACTAAATATTGGTAGATATCATACTTGCTGCCTTACATAATGATTTTTCACGCTGATAACATTTAGCAGCGACTCTATCAGCATTGTTTTTCAAAACACTGCTAATTTCTATCAACCACAGTTGTCGTCAGGTATAAATAACTTCCTCCCACAGAAAGTCTTGATTGTTTGATCAATCTTTCCATATTCTCTCCCCAAAACATATCAATCTCTAGCCACCACCGTCCTGCTCTCTGCTTCTGTTGTGCAACACATTTATATTCACCAGATCCAGTAGATCACATGGTTCGTCTCTGCACACAAAGCTAACTGCACCTAATAAAATATCCTGAAAGCTTATTTATATCCCAAAAGCAGGTTTTTCATTTCTTCCTTTTTTTGAGACAGAGTTTTTCTGTGTAGCGGTGGAAACTCTCCTGGAACTCACTCAGTAGACCAGACTGGCCTCGAACACAAAGAGATCCTCCTGCCTCTGCCTTCTGAGTGTTGGAAGGTGTGTACCACCATAGCCTGGTGACTTTCCATTTCTTAATAGGCAAATGGAATTGCATATATAAACCACATTTTAAAAATTCATTTTATGATAAGTTGGTTCTTTATCTAGAGAACTCTGAGTAATGACTGCAGAGGCTGCCACATACCTGTTACATATGTATTATCAAAATCGACAAAAGAAAACTGTTATTAGCAAATATTTATAAAGAAAAGAATTCATGTAAACTATTGATGGTGAGAATTGCATTCACAGGCATTATGAAAAACAGTATGGACATATTTCACAAAATTAAAAAAAAATGCCTAACATGTGATCCAGAATCTTGAATATCAGGTGTCTATCCAAAAGGCAGTGGAATTTTTATGTTAGTTTATTGTTTCAACAGTTCTTTGTTAAGAACTTCATGGAAAGTCAACTATCAAGCTAAATGAATCAGTGTGTCCAATGGCTAAAACTTTCAAAGATAAACAATCCACATTTGATCCTAATTCAGAACAAAGGTTTCACTGATCTTATGGCCCTATCTTGAATGTATTTATTTATGTTCTAGAGGTTTCCCTCATGCTTTAGTGTAAATATATAAATCTTAACGCATTTTCTGCCTGATGAGAATTGGAGAACAACCATCTACATCTTGGTAGACAGGCATCAACCCTACAAATCATAAAGAACAATATTTCACTATTTTAATAGAGTTTACTAATGGTACAAATCTTATCATTTGTTTAGCTAATTTTTTGTGTTATAATTATTGTTTTACTTTGTCATTAATTTAGGGCAGTGGCTGTAAATAAGTAGGTGGATCTAATTGAGTCTGACTAAATAGCACACAGTTCAGTTCTTGGCTGAAGAGAGAAACATTTAAAATTATATGTACAAGGGCTCAGTATTGATATTTTTGTTGCCAAATGTAGTTATGCAACATTTCATTATTGGTTCATTATTTTTAATTACATTTTGGAGTGTCATCTTCTGTTGCTGAAGCTTGAGTCCCCACTGACATTGAAAAGCATTGACTGTAATTGATATCAGATTCATCAATGACCCTAGTAAAAAAAGACTACACCTTGCACCCTAACAGCATGCTTCTATCAAGATTCTTAGGACAGTATTTGCAATAAGGTGTTTATGAGGCTGATATATTTATTTCACTAAAGTCTAAAAGTATATAGACTATATATATGTATATAATATAATATATAATGTATATAGACTATATATACTACCGTTCACAACCTAAGCTATAAGTTCAAAATCCAGCTGTCTCCTCCTTATAACTAAGATAGAATCATTTAAAACCACAAGAAAATCACTCTTTTGTCTTAAAAGGAACTAATCCTTGGGAATATTACATTAGAACAATAACTAGGCTTCAGCTCTTACCATACAGAATATCTTTCAAATGAGTTCATTCACTGATAAGTTGGGTTGTTTTCCCTAACATAAAGCTGGGCTCAGAAAGATTATCTGGATGATGTCAATGAAACAAGAGTGAGAAATACAAAATTGGGAACCTAGAAAAGGGCTTAGAGAGGTTGTTCAGTGGTTAGAGCTCCTGTTGGTCTTCTGGGGAGCACAGGTTCACTGCTCAGATCCCACATGGTGGCTTACAACCACCATAACTCTAAGTTCCAAAGCAATCTGGACTCATTGTTTATTGCCCATATGTGAAATACACACACACACACACACACACACACACACACACACACACACACAAAATAGATTAGGAAAAAGTCATGAGAAGAAAAGACTAAAATGACAGTAAGAGACAGAGAAATGTGGGCCTGTCACAGAAGAGCACTCAGAGTTGTTCACACAATGAATAGTAGATGGTAGCATTTAACTTATCACTGATTCCATAATTGTTTAAGCATCATCCTTGAGAGTTCTAACTTTCATGCAGTTCTCAGATATTGGAAATCAAAGGGACAGCACTGTGCTAGAGAATTTGAGATAAAAGATGAGGATCGCTATGGAAACCAAGCAGTAATTGTTGATAGACTGCTAAATAGGTATGAACCAACTATTCTTGACCCAAGGAACTGATCAAGGCAGAAGATCAAAGAGAAACACATGGGTCACCCAAGGAGCTCTAAATGTTAATTCCAAGGAGGATTTGATGTTACCTTTTACACAATGGAATCATGTTGGTGCAGTTCACATTGCTTTTGCTATTTCTGAATATGCTGCTCGTGGTTTGCTTGTGCTATTGTGAAACAAATGTTTCTAGCTGAAAAGACTACAGACAAATCTGAAAATAGGACCAATAAAAATACAAGACAAGCGAATGGAACTATAAAGAAAGGAAACAGGGTACAACCTGGGGAAGTGCATTGTCATACCAAATTGAATAAATCTCCCAGGAAATGGAGATGTGTTGCAATGCAGCTCACAGGGAGCAAGTTCTCTCATAAATACAGAGTAGACAATTGCATGAGAATTTCTTTCTTGGCAATAGTAGTTCCTTTATGTGAAACAGTGAGTTCTATTCGCAGATCAAATTTTATCTCAAAAGGTGAGTACCTCTTGCAGAAATAGCTCTGATTCTTTATTATATTTTATGAAATAGGTAGCATCACAGATGTTGTGAGCAAGTGAGTCATATCCTGTATCCTAAAAAATATGAGCATTAGAAAATGAAGCCAACACGGCCATTGTTCCTCTTTATGTCTCTCCAGAGACACACAACACAGGCAGAAACACACAGCTAACTCGGCTTTACTTTCCAATAGTCCTCAGTTACCTGATTAGTCATCTAAACTTTATGGTTAAATTGATAGCTATGATCACACATAGATGTTATAGACATTGCCCAAGTTATTTGTTACAATGTGTGTAAATATCTCATGACTTTGTTTAAAAACAAGTCATGTGTTTTATTGCAAGATCTTATGACCTGGAAAATTTGGGAAGATGTGAGTGCATTAGTTGAAGACACACAAATTATGTTGAACTTATTGACAGGCTGACTTGGAGACCCACCATGGCTTCATGAAGATTTCAGGTATCTGGTAGAGATGACCACAAAGCAAGACGGCATTGGGACTGTTAATGGGAGATCGTCAATGGGCCTCTCTATCACTATTCTGCTGATATTCCTAGATCTCTGGCATGGCTTCCAAAGGTTTTAGTAACCCAATGTGCTTATGTGGAACTTGTAAGCTTAAAAAGAAATAGCCTTGGTAGCCCCACACTACAGACATAAGTTACTCCTAGTCCAATGCTGAAAAGAAGGAATTTGACTCCGATTCTTGCTGCAGAAGGGAGCAAAGAATTTAGGCCATCTTTCATCAATTGCAGCTGTGAAGATTAATCATGGATTTAAATAAATGTTCTTAAGAGGTTTTTATGGAAGCTGGGAAGCTCACACTGAATGTGGGGCTATATTATTGCATTAAGACCTCTCCCCTTAAAAGACAAGAAGCTATATTTTACTTTACAAGCCAATCTCAGGAGCAAAGAATCATCAAACACTTAAACAATAAAACTTCGTGAAAAGAAAGATACTGCCTGACGTGTCTCACTGCTCTGAACCTTCGGAATGTGGATTAATAACCAGGTTTATACTTTTGAATTTTATCAAAGAACAAATTCCCTGAATTTGATAATATTTGCTATATAAAATAAATTTAAGTAACTCAAATATCTTCACGTTGTTATATAAAAAATTTTGTCAGATCTAGATCTCAGCATGACTTTTAAGGATGTTTGTGAATAGTTACTTGAATCCGTTGAACATTAGTTTTAAGAATCTATTAACAAACCACCATAGTTGAATTTGATTGCTTCTACAATTATGCAGTAAACGAGTCTTGATAGCAGGCTTCTCATGGGTTTTACATTGCATTTTACTTTATTTATAGCACTTAGCAAAAGTTGGATTCACAGTCTTCCACTGCTCCAATCTCACAAAGGCATGTAGCAACATCTGTGTGCTTACTTGGACCTAATGAAGCCCAGAAGCAACTGTGTTTACCTTAGAGCTCCCTAAAGCACAACTTGAACAGAGATAACAGCCACAGAATCAGCAGTCCCTCAGGTTCTGGGAAGGAAATGACTGCACTGGGAGCCGTGGCACATCCATACTGATTGCCAATTTTTTTTGACTATGCAATTAGCAGGAAAGTAGATTTTTACTTGTAGTATCTATCAAGGAGGGCCAGAATTTACCAGAACTCCAACACAGTGTTCTCAGAGATTTAGCTATGGCACCATTACCCAAATAGTTTAAAAGGCAGATGGACATTATTAGAAAACACAATCTCACTCCAACTCCTGCCTCTGGCTCTTATGATCTTTCTTCTCCTTCATTTTTTTCTAAGCTTTTCTAAGTTCCCATATCTGTGGGAGAATTTTGGAGACGTATCCGTCAGTACTGGACTCCACAACTCTACACTTCTCTCAAAATTGTGTTAATAGTCACCTTCAGAAGTCATTCTGATTCTCTTATGATAACTTCTCTATAGAACAAAAAGATCCACCAAATTAATTATACAAATATTAATATCTTCTGCCTGTCCACTACTATGTTCATCACTGTGTGTTCCATCCAAACATATATTAATCTTTGTAAAATACAGTTTCTTTTATTTTGTCTCTGCAAAATATTTGTAATGTATTGTTTTAAAAGTTAATGCTGATGAATGCAGCAATATAGATTTGTTACCTATGTTTTGAGGCTATAATATAACTATATCATTTCCTTCCTCTTTTTTCTCCCTCCAAACCTTCTTACAATCCTCTTTTTCTCCCTCCAAACCTTCTTACAATCCTTTCTTTGCTTTCTTTCAAAAATAGATCTCTCTTTTTACTAATTATTGTTTTACACACACAAGCACACACACAAGCACACACATACACACATACACACACACATACACACACACACACACACACACACTCCTAAATAACTAAGTACAACCTGCTCAGTCCATACAATGTTTCTTGTTAGTATATTTTTACATATGCTGCTTTGTCTATTCTAGACAATATTGCTTCAAGTTTATTTCTTTAACCTTGTCTTTAGCTATTACATATTTTAAAAGAGTAAACAATTACTTATGATAATTATTTGCCTCAATTTTTGGCCTCTGGGACTTCTTAGTCTTATCAGAGAAAACCAGGATGATAGTTCAGCTATTAAGAGCACTGGCTGCTCTTCAAGAGGACCAACATTTGATCCCCAGCACCCACGTGAAAGTTCACAACTACATCTAATTTTAGTTCAAGGGATATGATGCTGTCTTCTGGCCTATTTTTGAAAACCAGGTACAAATGTGGTGCACAAAGAGACATGGAGGCAAAAACATCCATATAATTAGAATAACAAAATAAAATAAATAAAAAGTTTTATATTAAGGTCATATGTTTGCATTTTGTCTAGTTTTGTTATTGCCTAACTTTTGGTTTATATAGCTATCTATCTATCTATCTATCTATCTATCTATCTATCTATCTATCTATCTGTCTATCTTCTATCTATCTATCTGTCTATCATTCATCCATCTATCCATCCATCAGTTTTTCATTGTCTATCTTAGGCTCTCAGTAATAAAATTGCTAACTTTCCTCATTGCCATCCAGACTGATAATTCAGGAAAATCTAAGCCACGCACTGGATTTGGGGCAGTAGCTCAGTAGTGAAGTGTGAGCCTTATGAAGCACAAGAACCTGAATTGGATTTCCAGTGTCTAAGGGATTGTTTTCTTTGGTTCTATTTTTAAGGCTCGTTTGTTGCTTTATATTTGTGATCCCAACACTAGGACACTAGAGAATGGAGACAGATGTTCTCTGGGGCTCATTAGCTAACCTAGTCATTTGGTGAGGGACAGACCCGTTAACAAAAGGCTCAGAGATTGGAAACAAAGCTCAGGGTGGCCTATGGCCTCTGCGTGTATATATCTACATCTTACACCCCCAAGAAACTTCATTCTATGTTAGTTTCTCTTGCATGACTAAAATCAACTTTATTATTCATTAATATAGCACAAATATATATTTTTATGTTTTGTTCTTTGTGAGTCCAGGGGCGGTATATTAGCCACATATTCCCAGCATTTTAATTATTTAAATTGACCATGCAGTTTATAATTGATTGGAAAAGTGCTTCTTTCTTCTTGTCAAGATTTGTATGTAAGAGCTAAAATTTTCTTGAATAAAAATTGCATTGTCAGTGTTATAAGGACTTAATATATTCATAGATGAATTATGACGTGAATCTGAACTCTCGACCTTGCAGGTTTGGGGGAAGCAAGTGGATTATGAGGGATCTAGCTAATTAATAGATTAATTCCTTCATCCATTCATAATATAATGACATTATGAAGGCTAGTGGAGAACGAAGAAATACAGTTTATTTACATGAAAAAGTGAATGCTGTTGGATATTTGTGCACTGTGTGGAGATGTGTTGCTGTGGCTGGTGTAGTAAAAAGTTGAATGCCCAGCCCAGTAGCTTGGCAGGAAGAAAGGTGGTACTTACAGAGAAAGAGAGAGGATCTGGAGATAACACGTGAGAGACACGCCAACCAGACATGGATGGAATAGGACATAGAGAGTGAAAGAAAGGTAAAAAGTCAGGAGCCAAAATGTAGATTAATACAAATGTGCTATTTAAGTTATAATATGTAACGGAATGAGCCTAAGCTAAGACCAGCATCCATAACTAATAATAAGTCTCTGTGCTGTTATTTGGGGCTGGCAAGTGGAAAAGAAAGCCAGACCAGAAGACAACCAGGGGCATGGTCTGGAAAGACTTATGCTGTCCCTAGTCCTTTCTAGTTTTAGGACTTCTTTATATCTTTTTATTTTATTTTTTTTGCTTCCTGTCTATTATGCAGTGAGAAGTTCAGTCTCTCTCTGTTTTCTCTGCCACGAGACTCTGCCTAACCACAAGCTCATGAATAATGGACCTATGTTAAGCATTTTCTCAGGAATTTGATCATGACAGGTACAGTAGCAGACTGATTTATAAAGGATTAATTTTTGCATAGTATGGATCATTTCTATTGATGACTTAAAAATTTTGCTTCAAACTGATGAGCCTAGGTTAAAAGTTTCCTTTGTGCTGAATGTGCTGCTTAATCCCCAGATATTTTATCCCAAACCCTTCTCAGATTTTTCCCACTCTACATTCCATTTATTCTTTTTTATTTCAACTATTTTCAGATTTTTATTTTTACTATATATGCATGAGTGGGTTTTTTTTTGCCTGTGTGTCTTTGTTTCATGTGTACAGTGTCCATGGAGGCAAGAAGAGGGTGTGCATCCACTAGAACTGGAGTTGCAGATGCTTGTGAGCTACCATGAAGCGCTGTGAATAGAATCTGGAACTTCTGGATGAGCCCTCAGTGCTCTTAACCACTGAGCCATCTCTCCAGACCAATATTCTTTATGTTTAGAAAACTAATATTGTGAATCTTTTTTTAAATTGAAAATAGATTTATACAATTTGTCCTGACTACAGTTTTCTTTCCCTACACTGCTACTAGCTCTCTTGGACATTGCTCCCCTCCCCCAGATCCAGTCACCCATCTAAATGGTACATTACAAAGACAGATATGTGTTTGTGCTTATAGAAGACAAAGAAAGGATTGGGAAAAGACAGCAGATTTCATTCATCCCACAGATAACCATTGGTAGGTTGCTTTTACCGATATGCATCATCAGTTATGCTTGAAGACAGATGACCTATGTGGAGAGAGGAATTTTCAGATGATCCACAATGATAAATGTTCTTTTCTAATTCCCTATCAGTAACTCTGGAGGAAACTGTAAAAACAATAACTTTATTTCCATTATATTTTAAGAATGTGGCTGCAAGGCTTTTACAGACTTAATTATAAGCTCTAGTAGATCAACTTTGAGTTAATCAGAGGGGGTTCATCCTGCATAATTATCCTGACACAATCAGCTATGTTTTCCCTAAACAATGGGGCTTCTGAAGACAAACTTCTGCTACCCTGGAATGTTGCAAGCTGTCCTATTTCAAGAGAGTCACGGAGGAAGGACTTGGGGCCAGGGGAACATCTACCTGCAAGAGATTGGTAATCTGAGATTAAAATGTCAAAATCTGCCACAGCCCATCAAGCTTTGGATTGGCACCTTTAACTACAGATCATACCACATTTCTGGCCAATTTTTGGACTATATTCTCATGAGATCATGAGCAGAGGGCTTTGCTAAATTGTGCCCAGGCATCTAATCCAAGAAAACAGCTACAATTTGTTAAATAGAGAAATACAAAAACAGTATGATTTAAGGAGCCAGAGCTGATAAGTAATTTAATGGCTATAGGGAGAGATCTAGGGTTCATTCTAGGTAGCCTTCATTTCGATACTAAATCTGTGTTATCCAGATTTGGATGATGATAGCAAAATGCCTGATATCAACATAGCAAGAAAAGGCTTTGTTTGGCTCACAGTCCTGGAGGTCATCTCCGTGAGTGGACAGAGCACTCACTGCTGTCAGAAGTTAGGGAGGGTGCTTGTTGGTAAAGAGAAAACTGCTGAAGGTAAATGCAGGCAACAAAGGAAGACAAAAAAGAACCAGGGGAATATCCTCTGAGGTGATTCAAAGACAGCCGTGTTAACTTCCCACCTCTAGGCCAAAACAGGTAAGATGGTCAGCATGATAATGAAGAAAGACTTATTGGGACTGACGGCTTCAAGGGGTCAATACTTGATCACTTGGTCCTGTGGCTTTGGTCCTGGGTATCACATTATATTTCAGTGGGATCATAAGTCAAAGGCACTAATCCTCACATTGTACCCATGCAATGAAAACAGACAAGAATCAATCAGGGTCCCAAATACTCTTTGGGGGTGGGATATAACTCTCTGGAATCTAAATTTCACCAAAGAGGCTCTTCCTCATCAAGGCTTCCACCACCTCACCTGTTCTGTGAGGAAGGGAGGGTGACAACATGAGAACAATAGTCGTCTCTAATCCTTTTCCTTCATGTGTAAATCAGAAACACAATGCTCAGACTTTGTGCCTGTTATGAACATTGGTGAACGAAAGCAACTGTACTTCACACAATGCTCACTACACTATGAATAGTCTGATAGTTTCAGCAATGGCTTAGAGACAACAATT
This sequence comes from Myodes glareolus, assembly GCF_982192425.1. Taxonomy (NCBI): domain Eukaryota; kingdom Metazoa; phylum Chordata; class Mammalia; order Rodentia; family Cricetidae; genus Myodes; species Myodes glareolus. The sequence goes on along the minus strand of NC_142043.1, from coordinate 16,077,661 downwards.
TTATTTTCAGATGTTAATACTCATTTTAGGCCAACTCCACAGGATATGGTGATAGATTTAGAAGCAATTAGGCATCTGTGGAAATAATTTTCTGAAACATCAGATTTTATAAAGTGTCTGAGGCTTAAGACTAGTGAGTGCAGCTAATGACACCCTGAACTCTGAAACTGTTGATAAAGTTGCCGGTCTTACGAGTGGCTGCACTTTAAGCTTAAGTGTAATCTCTGAGATGAGTGTTTCTAATATGACGCTTCTTCCTTCAGTTATGATTTATGTGAAAATGATCAAGGGTCTTGTGCTTGTATGGGAGATTAAATATCAGTGAGACTGGCAGAGACAGCCTTGGGTGTTATGTAAAGCAACTTGGGCTTCCTTCTGAAGAAGACAGGGGCTATTGAAGAACTTCAAAAGAAGGAATGTAAAGATTATGAAAATGGACACAAGATGACTGTATTATTCAAACAAGTATTAAGATATCCTTTCTTTTTCTTCTTTAAAAAGTTATTTAATTTTTAATCAAAGCACATCAGTGAATTTAATACAAGTCAATGTCTGAAAATGGTCACATGTTTAAAATCTTGTACATTAACCTACATTTCCTTCCATATTTATCTAGAATATATTTCAATCCAAACTATTTGAAGGCATAAAGCATGTTTCTGAAAGAAAACAGAGAATACTTTATGTTAAATGACCATTTCCCACTGAAAAGCAACCACAATACTCAGTCTCCCAGAGGATCAGTTATCACAGATTGACATTCCAGATTAAGGCCTGTAAGGTTTTAGCCAATGTTCTGGTGGAAATTCCTTGAAACATTTAATATACTCTTTAGTTAAGCAGATGCCATTTGGTTCTTTGAATGGAACCCACCTTAGCACTGCCTGTCACATACTTCTGAGATGTTTGCTTTGTTAGGGAGGAGAAAACATCAGGGCGGTGACTTTATCTTGTAAACTGTTGCTCATGCACTCATGCACAAATGCATACCAAAGCAAAACCTGCCCTCTAGTTCTAAACATTTAAAATGTACTTGGAAAATATGTGAAATAGCAGTGATCTGATGCTGAGTACAAGGCATTAGGACAGAGAAATAAGTGAAGTGGACTTTTCAAAGTCCCCGCGTGCTTTCAAGAGCAGCATTCAAGATAGATGGAAAGGCTGAACCTTGCAGGCTCATTAAATGGTAGGCAAAGAGATGAGAGTTGGAGGAAATTTGGGTTTTGAAAAGTGGTCCCAGAAATTAGAGAAGAACTGAAACACAGAGCTCCAGATGGGGGTGTTACTGCAAACAGGAAGCTGAGCACTGTCCCAACCATACATGAAAAGTAACTAATTGCAATCAGATATGTCAGACAAACATGCGCAGAAAGGAGCGGAAGCAATCCACTGCCTTTAAAAATAGTGCGAAGAGTTTGTTTTTCCTTCAGACAGCGAAGAAAATATGACAACATCTGGTCTATCCAGTAAGGTCTACAGAATTGTTCAAATGGCATTATTTATTAATCTTAGATAAGGGGCTTCTTTGGATCGCTGACAAAAAATTGGGATCTGGAGAAATGTCTTATGAATTACAAGAATGTAAGACAGAGGGCCTGAGATGCATTGCCAGCACTCATGTTAAGTGACTCACATCTGCGTGTGATTCTAGCTACATGGGGCTATGACACCTATGGCTTCTACAGGCACCTGCACTCATGTGCACATAAACACACATACATACACACATGTAACTAAAAATAATAATGAAATGCAAGTGTGTGTGGGGTTAACAACATTCCTACACAAAGTCTAACATTGGAAAACTAAATTTGATAAGATTAGTATACAGTCTCCAATAAAAAATTTTCAGTAATTCAGAAAAATATGACTTATAAAAAGGAGAAAAAAGGATTCGACACAAACTATTGTAGAAATGAAACAGAATTATGCAAGAGCAGCTGAAGAACATGGATAAACATGTCCCTCATGCTCACAGGAGAGAATTTTGCAAACACCGTGAAGAAAGAAATGGAAGACATTTGTGACACAAATTGAATTTTCTACTGAAAATTCGCAATTTTCATATAGAAGGTAATCATATATAGGCTGATTGTACAGCTGACTTGAAGAATTGTCAATTCACAACGTGTGCTGGGCAGTGGTGACATATGCCTTTAATCACAGCACTCAGAACTCAGAAACAGGTGAATCTCTCTGAGTTCAAGACCAGCCTGGTCTACATAGCTAGTTACAGGACAGCTAGGGCTATGACATAGAGAAACCCTGTTGTCAATCAAGACTCAGCACTTTTGCTGAAGATAAGCATATCAGCCATATCATTAAAAAGAGTAGGACAAAATAATGAAAAACAAATAACAAACAAAGAAAACGTTTTTGGCGGTGTTTTACTGGATGTTCCCCAGAGGCTTGCAAGTTACACAGCACATGTGGGAGGGTAGTAGAAGCTTTGACAGCTAGAGGCTAGTGAACAGTCCTCAGTTCACTGGGAGCAAACTCAAAATGAGGATTGTGAGACGCAGTCCCTCTGATTCCTTTTGCTTCTGAGCTATCTTATTCTGTTATAAAAGTAATAGATACCGGGATAGCTATATAACTACTACAAGATAATTCTTAGTTGCAAACATTCCCAGACAGGTTCACTGAAGAATTGCACATATATGTAAGGAAGAAATAATACTAGAATACTATCCCTTTTTCTAATGTTACTATTACTAGTCTAGGATAAAAAAATCAAAGATATTATAAGGATAGGAAGCACGAATTAAACTTTTTAATAGTATATCTGTAACACAGCTTTTCCCAACACTCAGGAATCATTGCAGAAGAGGGCTAGAAAGACTGTAAGACCCAGAGGCTGGAGAAGACTGAAAAACTGTGGTTTGAATGATGTGGCAGGCCCCTTGTCATGATGTGATATGACACTTGAAGTCACAGCAGCTGTGACTACATGCACAAGACTTGTACAAGACCAACTCAGTCAAAATTTCAATATGGAGAGGAAAGGTCTCAGAAAGACCCACCTCTAGCTGCTGTGGTCTTAATAGTCGAGAGCTTCAGGGGGACTAAAAGATACTTTTATTTGGAGATATTGCCTCATGTAGATTACCTATGTCTCACTGTATGGCCTGATATCTATGTATGTACACGCAACAGCAACTGGAGCCACTCAAGGAAAAGAAAACATATATGAAGGGGATTGGGACAAAAGATAGAATATATGGTAGGAATTAGATACCAGGAACTCAAGAGTAGGGTTGATCAAAACACATTGCTTACATGTATCAAATTCTCAAATATAAATAAAAATATGCAAAACAATTTTCCCATATCTGCTATAAACCAAATATCTTAAATGTACACTAATTTTTAGCCAATTAAATCAACCATATGTAAAATAGATGTGATAAAAACAAATGGAGCTATTTCAAGAAATTAAAGATGTTTGCCTTTGAAAACACCAGGAAATACAGTTTCAACGCTAACAAAATGGTCAAAGCCTGAATTCAGACATATTGGCTCACACCAGCAATGTCATCATTCAGGAGGGACAGGCAAGAAGACTAGGAGTCCCAAGTCAGCCTTTGTTACAACAGAACCTGTCTCTAAACAAACAATAAATAAAATGCAAAAGGACTATCTTGCAGCTATCTTAGTCAATATGGAAAAGGAATTAGCTAAATCCCATCAACTATTCAGATGAAACCTCTCATTAAACTTCTAATTGAAAGAAAACTTTCCAATACCATAGGCAACTGGATTTCATGCTTGTTATTCAGCGTTTTTGTGCCCTGAGTAATTAAACAAGATAATGTAATTCAGAATATATTCCCTTTCTGGTAAAAAGGTGTTTTCATTCACAGATGATCTGACCGTTCCTAAAAAGATTTTTTAGGGAATTTACAAAAGCAGTTAAGCATACTGTATTGGCAGGTTTGCAGCTGATAATTATATTCATTTTGTTAAATTATCCATAAGGATCTGGAACTTGACTTTTAAAGAAACATTCCTTGTTGTGACTGAAAATAAAATAGTTGTGGTTAAATTTGGGGGATATATGTGTGTCCTGGTTTGGTTTCTGTTGCCATAATAGACACTATCACTAAAAGCAACTTGGTGAGGTGGAGGTTTATTTTAACAAGAGGGTACAGTCCATGAATAATGAACAGAGAAGGAACTCAAGGACAGGAGCTGAAAGAGAGACCAAGGAAGAATACTGCCGACTGGTTTGCTCTTTCTGGTTTTCTCATCTGCCTGTCGTATGCAGCCCAGGTCTACCTGCCGAGGGATGGCACAGCCCAGAATAGACTCGGCCTACCTACAACAACCAGCATCTAGGAGGATGCCTTGAAGACAGAGCCACAAGCAAATTTGATGAAAGAAACCCCCAACTGAAATTCAGAATATCATTTGTAGAACAATTAATAATAAAAATATGTCAATTCTTCTCAGGTGTATATATGTATTATGACAGTGGAATATGCAATAAATATAGAACTGTAACTATGTCAGCAATTGATATAAAATTACACATTTAACTGTTTTCCTAGTGAAAATACTGAAGCAATTCTATGGGACTTCTCAGAGAGTGTCCTGTGCACCATTACATATGGGTGAACAAGAACTTCACCTCTGTCTCTTAAGACATGAAGGGAGCATGGATAGAGTCATAGACTTACACAGAACAGTTGTAATGATAAAGTTTTCAAAAGGAAACACAGAAGAAAATCATTCTGACTTTTGTCTAGGCGAGAAGTTATTAGAATACAATAATTGTCAATTATTTAAAACATCCATAAACTGAAATTCACAGAAAATGAAAATGACTTGATATTTAAAAAAAATAACTATCAATTAACTAATGAGCAAGAAATTATGGGATCTTAGAAAGACAATATTTGGATAACATATATGAAGATAGAATTATACTCAGAATGTATTAAAAACCTTACAATTCAGTCACAGACTAAACACAGAAACTGTGAAATCAGTGGAAGAAATTTTCAATAGACAGTTCTTTTACAAATGAAGTGCTAATTATGAATAACTATATGAAGCTACAGAACTAAAACTGAAATGTTAATTAATACGTTAAAATTAGGACTGACTAAGTGTAGATATAGATATGAAATCTCATATGTAGCATATGAGAAAACAAAAGAGTACTAACATTTGAGAAAGTTTGATACATATTAGTAGAGTAAAATGTAAATCCACTTAAAGTTTAGATTGACCTAAAAGAAGTAAATACATATGTTTACAGGTAGTTCCATTCTTGTCTGTTTGTAGCAACTTTACTCACGAAAGTTAAAACCTGGAAACACTGAGGAATTAAACAACTGGCATTTTGACAAATGGAAGGGAAGAAAATACCGATAAAAGTTACAGCATAGGTCTAGCTCAAAATCCTTATATTAAATGGAGTTGATCAAATGCTCTGTACTGCATGAATCACTTATATGACATTCTTTAATTTCCAATAATAGAAGGAAAAAATAGAATCATCACTGCCAGGAGCCAAGTTTACTGGAAGGCTGATATGGGAGAATTGTCTGTAATCTGTCAATCATATTTTAAATAAATGCTAATTGACCAGGCAGGAAGTATGGGTGGGAAAACCAGACAGGGAGTAGAGGTGAGGCAATGAGAACAGGAGAAGGCTAGAAAGGAAGAAGCCCATTCCTCCATTCCTACCCAGACCACAGAGAAGCAAGATGTAACCTGTCCCCCACTGGAAAAGGTACTGAGCCACGTGGCTAACACAGAGAAGAATTATGGGTTACCATAAGACGTAAGAATTAGTTAATAAGAAGACTGAGCTAATGGGCCAATCAGTTTATAACCTAATGTAAACTCTGTGTGATTTTCTTTGAGACTTGCCGGCTGTGGGGTACTGGGCAGGACAGAAACCTCAACAGGCTGGCCCTCATGTTACAGATGGCGCCTACGTGGATAACTGAATCCACAGAAAACTTGGGAAAGCTTGGAAAAGAATAGAGTACAGTGTGTTTTCTTGGTAGCAGCAATTTCTCAGGTCTACTCTGCCTGCTAGAGGCAAGCAAGCACTCTCATCTAAGAGAGGCTTCCTGACTCAGCTTTACCTGCAAAACCCTGCAGCTCTTTTAAGCGGTCCTGCTGTGAAACAATTAACTGGTGTTGATGAAAAGCTGAACACATGCTTTTCTGTTTTCTGCCGTAGCAGGAAAAAAGCTGCACTGTTTTAAAATGCTGGCTTTCTGGGCTGTCCTGCCAGGGCAAGCTCTTACTCTTTCAGGCAGGCAGTCTGACTGAGTGTGGTCTGTGAGCAGAATGCTACAGCTTGCTTGCTGTCAGGGACCTTGAAAGGCCACAGAGTTGTGGCAATAAAAATGGTTACAGCAGTACCTTTGCTATGGAGCTGGAAAGCTAAGGAATGGGCTGGATCCAGCCATCAAAGTCATTGCTTTCATCCTCTCCTTAAAGGTTCATGTGGTTAGAAAAAGAGAGATATACAGTAAAGAGCGATTCAAAGAGGAAGAAAACCTCTAAATGGTTTACAGTGTGTTAAAAATATATGCAAGCTTGAAAAAAAAGTTAAAGTTCTTAAAGTAAAGAAAGAAAGAGAGTAGTTGGGTGTGGTGGTACACACCTTTAATACCAACACTTGGAAGGCAGAGGTAAATTGACTTCTGAGACTTCAAGGGGCAGAGGTAGATTGACCTCTGTGACTTCAAAGTGTGGTAGCACACACCTTTTATCCCAATGCTTGGGAGGCAGAGACAGACAGATTTTTGTGAGTTCAAGGTGTTGGTGTTGTAGCACACATCTTTAGTCCCAGCACTGGGAAGGCAGAGACAGAAGAATATCTATGAGTTCAAGGAGAGCCTCGTCCTCATAGTTATTCCATGACAAAGATATACAGAGAACCTGTCTCTAAAAGTAAAAGTCAAAATATAAGAAATAAGAGGTTAAAGTAAAGCCACATAAAGATGGAAAATAAACAGAGAATCTTGATACTGTATGCTATTATGCTCTCTTTGAATTGTTTGAATGCTGAGGAAGGAGCAACAGCTGCTAAAAGACTTTTGTTTATAAATGCTGCTGAACTAACCCAAGATAGCTATTTTGAAAATACCTTGACTTCAAAACTGAAGTCAAATGGTATGTTACTTTGGAGAAGAGATTTTGCTTTTGTTTCCACAGAAAATGAGAGGCTGTGGATTCATTCTGAGTTAAGAAAAATCCAGTTTGACCAAGGGAGACCACCTGAGAAATCTCTGGCAGGAATAGATGGCCCAGATGTCTGAGTTCTACATTCAGAACGGATTCAAGATGCTGCCTGAGATGATCAGGTCGCACAGGTTACTGCAGTCAGGACTTGATTATAACTCTAAATTTTCTTTACGTCCCCATAAGATTATCAACACCCCCAATCAGCAGGAAGTAGCCTGGAAAACTATGCCCACATTCCCAAAAAATGTGGCATATTTTTTGGATATTTTCCTTTGTTAAAAAAAAAAGAGGGGGAAATGGTGTGGGAGAATTATCTGTAATCTGTCAATCATATTTTAAATAAATACTGATTGGCCAGGCAGGAAGTATGGGTGGGAAAACCAGACAGGGAGTAGAGGTGAGGCAATGAGAACAGGAGAAGGCTAGAAAGGAAGAAGCCCATTCCTCCATTCCTGCCCAGACCACAGAGAAGCAAGATGTAACCTGCCCCCCACTGGAAAAGGTACTGAGCCACATGGCTAACACAGAGAAGAATTATGGGTTACCATAAGACGTAAGAATTAGTTAATAAGAAGACTGAGCTAATGGGCCAATCAGTTTATAACCTAATGTAAACTCTGTGTGATTTTCTTTGAGACTTGCCGGTTGTGGGGTACTGGGTGGGACAGAAACCTCAACAAGCTGGCCCTCATGTTACAGAAGACTACTGATTGCTGAGGGGCATGATGAGAATCTTGTGATTATGCAATATTCTATATTGTGACTGTGTTGGTTCAAAAACATCCTATGTCTGTCAGCAGTCATTATATATTTTGTTTTAGATGTACTTGTATATTTTTGTTATAGAGCTGGTAAAAATAGTCCATAAAATACAGATAAAAGCCTCATTTGAATTTCTAAGGTTGCTCTATACCTTAATCTTTGATGTTAAGTTATTTTCCTAGCCAAAATTAGGCAATGCTGATGCAGAAAATGCTCCCCTTCTAAGAACAGAGGAAAGCACTTCAGCATAATTCAATACATGAGAAATGAATGTCTTTAGCAGTAGTATTTAGCTCACAATAAACAAAAGCTAAGGGCCATACTTTCTTAGAAAGGTCAGCTTTATCTAAAAGGCTTCACCAGTCAGGGAAGCTAGCCCACTGCCTAGTGAGGAAGTTGGTACAAAGAAGTGAGAAGGGCAAAGGGCAAAAACGGTGAGGCTTCAATCCTGCAGAAGATAACAGCAGACATGACAGCAAGTGTCCAACAAGTTAAGTGGCAGGTGTCGACTTAGAAATTCTCTAGGAATACACAGCAATGAAGACTTATTGTTGGACTATGGCTGCATCATCATTTCCGTCAGTGTTATCTTAGCTACAGAAAGCACTCGATAAAAAAAATGAAATCAAATAAAGAGTGATCATTATGAAGACTTGCACCTTGATCTTTCTTTCATTTATGACAAAGAGACAGTAAGGCCATTAGGGGAACATGATTTCCTTCTGATGAAGGTCATGGGATATGAACCTAACATTCCAGGGAGAGGGTCATGGGAACACTGCCAAGGGCAGAGTGGCCACCCCTGGAAGACAAACCTCACTTCAAGCCCTGCTAAAAACTTAAGTGGGAAACTGACGCCTTAATGACACAATACACATTTTCCTCCCAGAATTACATTCCCTAATGCAGTGTCTTTGTAAATATGCTCACATGACTCTCAGAAAAGTGCAACTTCTCTCTTTCTTATTTTTATCTCTGTCTTAGCCTGCTCCCCATCCATCCCATACTTTGCATTTCCTTACTTTTCCTCTAATGCCCCACCCTTTCAAACCTGGTCTGCCTGCTGCCAGATAACTGATTCCATTGATGTCTTAACCAAAAAAATTATACTTTGCTTGCTTGTTTGTTCTGTTTTTGTTTTTGTTCTTTTCTTCTCACTTCCATTCTCTTCTTCTGAGAAGCTGGTGTGATTCTAGAGCTCTGCTGCCAAGGAATTGGTTTTCTTTTCGTATCTTACCTTTTGCTTATTCTTCTCTCATACGATACACAGCCTCCCCTCCCTTTATTTTTCTTTCAAATTCTAATAAAACTATCCTCAAGATTCCATTCCTAATGAGACCAAGATCTACATGAGGGCCCCCACATTTCCTTAGTATCATCTGGGGACAGGAAGGAACTCCCAAAATATCTAGCACTAATCAATATTGCATGCTAAAAATGCCGAAGCTGGAGTGATTTCTTTAAGGAACAAAACTCTAAGCAGCGTTAGTTTTTAAGACTTTTCAGATATATGATCCTATCTAAGATGTTAACTCTCTTAGAATGTTTGCTTTGTTATATCTTCCTTATCTGCTTGGTTTCAGGTATGCTTGTTTTAAAAGATAAGAGGCAAATAAGTCCATTGAAGACATAAGCAGTGTTATCTATGCATACCTTTATTAGATATTTGTTTGTAAAACTGAAATATAATTTTTTCCAGGATGCTGATATGCCTAATCTCCTTTCTAATACCCTGTCAGAGGTTGTAGGTTTGGCAGCTCCCCATTTTCATAAATAGCAATTGCTTCTCTTGCTTTCTTCCCATCTTTCTCTTCAGCTCTCCTCACACAGAATTGTGCCTTGCTGTGGTCTCCTGTCACTCCTTACTGCACACACTGCCCGTTTCACTACGAAGTAATTTTGATGACTATAAAATCACAGTGTTTTCATGAAAAAAGCAAGAGAGAGAGAGAGAGAGAGAGAGAGAGAGAGAAGGAAAAGAAGATAAAAACCCCTAACATCATTCTTCTTCAACTTTATTTGAAAGAATTTTGAAATAAAGTAAAAGATGAGTAAATAATTCTCAAGAAATATCTTAAGCAGTGCCAGCAGTATCATGAAGACACCTAGTTTCTTCTTGACTGAAAAAGTCTAGATAATAATAAAAGGAGAGTCTTCAAAAAAATAAGCCTGCATTAATGTTAAGCTAAAAATAGGGACACTTTAAGGTTGTCTCAACCTTACTGCAAGCAGGAAGCTCTCAACCTGTGTGGAACCCAAGTGCTATATTGGGTGATTTGTCTGGATGAGTATAAAAGAGCTCTTAGAATCCAGTCTGCAGCCACTTTCTGCCATAGGATTTTGTGACTTGTTTTTGAAAACTCCAAAGTTCGTACTTTTTTCCTTTTACTTTCTTTCCCTTTTTTTCTTTAGAGTTAAAATGTAAAATCTGAGTTTAGAGGATTGCTGAGAACAGCCCAATAGCCCTGCCAAATGAACTACCTGGGGAATATAGCTTGCGTTCATTAGCGCAAACCTTTCTGTTGAAAAATTCAGAGTGCCTTGCTGGGAGGAGACTCAGTCAGATTAGTTCTTTCTGAAGCTGCAAACTGGACAGAGGGCTTTGGGTTCCAGCATTGACTGAAGAGTGGGTTCAGACAACAGTTACCGTGTCGGTTTATTTGGGAATTTTGGGTTGCTTATTTGTTCTTTAAGTTGCAAAGCATTTGATTATTAAAACATTATTGTGAAGTGAAAAGCAGATATAGGTTACAAATTTAAGCCTGTGAACATTCTTGCTGTGCTACTTTACCTTTCAAATTTACATGATTGTCAAATATAGAAGATGATTTGAAGGAAAATAAGCAGGTAGTGTAGATGGTTTAGGGATAATTTCACCTTCTTTGTGTTATGCACTTCCAGCTATTTTAGTTGTTGTCATATCTCAGGTAATGGTCCCCATCTTACTGCTGTTGCAAAATCAGGAGTCAAATTATGGTGTTCATTTGTCAAATCACTCATTCAATTAATGATATTTTTGTGACTCTACTAGAAACCAAGACCTATTTGGACCATCAAATATAATATATCCACAAGGTTAGGAAAACCTGCTTCTGCAAAGATACAGAATTTTGTGGCTAATTGAAAAAGAAATCGCAGACTTTTGACCGCTCTTTAAATGTCTGATAGAATTTAGTAATGAGTCCTTGGGCTTTCCTTACTGCTTCATTCTCATTGTTCATTACATGTTTGCTCAAGCCAGAAAGCAGCAAGCATATCTGGACACTTACGTTCACGGAGGAAATGCAATCACCATAATCTCAATTTTGGAGTCTGTCAATAGATAAGTAGATAAAAAAACATGATATACATACATAGGCATACAACACCTATCTCCGCAAGGAAAAGAAAAATGAAACCACGTCCTCTGCAAGAAAATGGGTGGAAATTAAGTAAAATAAGCCAAATACAGATAAATACCAGAATTTTTGATTTTTAAGTTTAGTATACAAAAATCTTAAAGTATAGGTGGCCAATCTGGGGGAAGAACAGCTCATATGAGAGGGAAGAAGAGACAAGAAAAAACAAGGGGTGAATATAAGCAAAGTATCTTGTTTACATGCACAAAATGTTTGGCATAATTAATATTCACTACTAAAGATGTCATGGCACAGCACATAAAGGAAATAAACCCTGGAAAAAAATATGACCCAAAACTATGGTGTTGGATGCACCATATATGCCCTGTATCAGGTAGCATTGTGTAAATTTGTTGGCAAAGTAAAGAATGTAAGTATCAGGGGCTGGTAGAGAATTCTCCCAGCAATCTAAAGGCTCTGGGCTTGCCCCCCAGCACAGCAAAATACAAAACAAGATTAAAATAGGACAATGAAATAAATCAAAATAGAACATCAGAGGAAGTAAGCCCTGAAGAGAGGCTTGATGGTATTTCGAGCAGAGAGAACATGGTGTCAAGCTCCAGGATTGGCCAGTACTGGCAAGATGAAAGAGCGACAAAGATTATGCAGAGTCTGAGGAACAGAATGTTTGAGTTTCATCTTATGGTTGTGAAAATAACACTCTGACCAGGAGGAACATGGTTCAGAAAGGGTTTATTTGGTTTATACTTCTAGGTCACAATTTTTCATGGAGGTAAATCAGGGTAGGAAATCAAGACAGGAACCAGAGTTAGAAAGGATGGAAGGATGCTGCTTGTCTGCTCAACCTCTGACTCATGCTCACAAAGCTTTCTAACATAGCCACACCCACCTGCCTAAGTATGGCTCCATTTATTGTAGTCTGAGCATTCCCGTATAAATCAAAACCACCCCAAACAGAGATGGCCCTTGGCAATTGAACCCGGACAATTCCCAAAATGAAGTTCTTTCTTTCTAAGCAATTAATTCTAAGTTGTGTCAAGTTGATATTAAGAAAGCTAAACAACACAAGTGATAGAGATATTACGTCTGTGACATCATTATGTTTGCTTGAATTAAACTTTTCTTTAGAAAAAAGACAAGTGTCACCAGATATGATGATGCATATCTGCTGTCTAATACCCAAGAGATTTTCCCTGAGTTTGAATTCAGTCTGAAGCACATAATGAGTTTTAGGTTAGTTCGGGTTATGGAAAAAAAAAACACTGGTTCAGAAAACAAACAAACAAACAAATAAAAAAAGGAAATAGGTACCACTGGTAGGTCTTTCTTGAGGATATTTTGAGAATAGACTATATAGATAGCAGTGAGATCAGAAGGACATCACAGTGTCTATTTTAGTAATAAGACTAGAAATGATGTAATCATATTAGAAATGATAATCATACTAGAGAATTAGGATGAATGGAAGAGAAAGAATTTTGCCAATGGTCCGGGGCATGAATTGAAGCTAGTCAACTGACTGACATAGTAAACCCATGACAGCAAAAGAAACAAATTCTTTTGAGCTGGCCTAGTTGAGAAAGGATTTGATTTTTATCAGATTCAGGAAATACCTGAAACAGAACTATGGGATAAGATAACAGTGCTCTCATTTGAACATGTTCACTTTTAAACATTTAGATGTCTGTTAACATCTTAGTAGAAACACCATAGATTAAGAGTGTTTGGATTTCTGGGAGAAAATGCAAAGCTTGTAAAATAAGTTAGCAAATTGTCAACACAAAATGGTGTTCAGGGAGAGCAAGTAATTCCTCAAAAGGATTTTAGCCCAGACTTTAGAAGAGTGCAGAAAAACTGAATCTACACCTACTCAGTGTTTACTGAGACCAAGCCTGTCCTCACAGGGAAAGGAAATGGGGGGAGAATCAGGCCATTTATATTTCAAGAGACAAAGCATTTCCCTTCTTCGCAGAAAAAAAAAGAAGTACACCAAATGTGGAAATTATGCAAAATAATTGAAGGTTGAAAACTGACACAGATCTGGTGCTAGGAGCCTCGGTGGTGATCTAAAACTAACATACACAATCAAATTATAATTTAAAAAAGAAATGTGTTCATAGTGTTGTACACATGATATACAAGTCATTAAGCATTGACATAATCTTCCATTCATTCAAGCCGTACATATATGAGGGGATAAAAATCGCATGGGTTTTACCAGATAAAGTTGTGAACTTGGGTATTTGGGTCAGTTAAATTCTATTAGAAGATTGACTTACCCTAGCATATAAAATTCTAGTTTTAGTTATAAACAAGGATAATAATACCTAATTTATAAGAATAACAGAAGAATTAAATTTATGAAAATTATGGATTTCAGGGAGTTTAAAATTATCTATATGGTATCAAATTTTCCTGAATAGTTTATCATCCAAAATGACAGGTTGAGTTTATAATTTCATATTTTATTTCATCTGAGAATCCATTGAAATGGCATTAAAACTGGGTGAAGATTATACAATAGCAATACAAAATAACAGGAGTTAGGCCTCCAAAAGTCAGAAATGACATGGGATTCCCCTCTGTATGCTGTTATTACCATTAATGAATAAAGAAATCTCACTTGGCCTGATAGGGTAGAACAGAGCTAGGAGGGTAAAACTAAACTGAATGCTGGGAAGAAGAAGGAGGATTCAGAGAGAAGCCATGGAGCCATAGCCAGAGACAGACACGCTGAAACTTTACTGGTAGGCCACAACCTCGTGATGATGCACAGATTAATGAAAATGGGTTAAATTAAGATATAAGTGTTAGCCAATAAGAATCTAGAGCTACTGGCCCAAGCAATATTTTAAATAACATAGTTTTTGTGTGAGTATTTCAGATCTGAGCTGCCGGGAGACCAGGAAGCAAACAAGAGGCCTCTTTACAACAAATTGCCTTGCCAATGTGGTGGACTAAATTCACATAAAACCTTGGAGGGCTTGGAAAAGAATTCTAGACACTAAAAAACAAAGTTTAGCTGCATTTATTTTCCCAAATGAATTTTGCTTGCAAGTGGCATGTTGCAGCCCCTTTAAGAGAGGTTTCCCAGATTCAGCGGTAGCAGAAAAAAAAGTTGTGGTTTTGAAATACCAGCTTTCTGGGTCATGCTGCCAGCATGAAGGCCACCTCTCTCAGGAGGTCCAGCTACAGAGCATTTAAAGGGGGTTTGTGAACAGAGTATTACAACTTGCTTAATGACAACATAGACTGGCTATATGCCTAGAAATGGGACTGTGAGCGTGGGTCTCAGAGGCAACAAACATCTCTGCCATACTGGACTGGGTGGGGCGAGCAGGCAGTGCCATATTTCCCCAAGCGATGGTGCTTCCTAAGTTCACTAGAAGGGCTTAGCATTGTAAGAAGCACTTCTGATCAGAAAATAATTTCAGATACATAACAAAGACAGATCAGATAAAAAAAAAGATCTCTAAATGGGTCACAGTGTTGCATAAATGTACGTAGGCTTAGGAGAGAAATATAAAAGCCTATAGATAGTTATAAAAAGAAATAAATTTAAAAAAATAAAGTCTTTAAAGAGACAGAATACAGACAGCCATAGGTTCAAGGAGTAAAGAAAAATAAGCCATGCAAAGCTGGAATACACACAGAGTCTGAATTATGTATTTTATTGTGTTATCTTTGAATTTTTTGACTGTGAAGGAGCCAAGTACAGAGAAACATTTTATTGTATGGGCTGCTAAGTTAAACCTACATATATATTTTAAAGGTATCTTAATTTGAAAATTTGGGTAAGGATTTGTTGCTTTGGAAAAGAGGTTCTGTTTTTGTTTCCACAGGAAATGAGAACCTGTGGATTCATTCCAGGCTAACGTGGTATGATGCACCAAGACCCCCTGAGAGGTCACACTGTGAACACACCCCCAAAATTATATTTCCCAACAAAAAACAGAAAGCAGTTGTTAGAGAACTACAACCAAAATCCCTAAATGATTGTTTATAAATGTTTGTTTATATTTAAAGGGAGATTTGCATTGGTATGGATCTGGGTTTTTTGATGCAAATTTAAGATTAGCTTTATCGTATTTATATTTCTGCTCTTGATTAAGGTATTGTGGTTGTGTAATTCATTTAAAAATGTAATGTATAATTAAGAAATATAGATTAATAGATAATCATCTATTATTGTCAAGCTTGTAGTAATGTTGGTTAGATTTTCTTGATGTACAGAGATGTATTTCAGATGGATAGGCATTCTTTAAACCTTTCAAAGACTACAGAATATGGCATTTAAAATGTTTAAGAATTTAGGACTTTTCATGACAGTGAGACACATATACTCCTAGCAGCTCCAATCTACTTCAAGAGGAAGATGCCCATCGAAGAGTTTGTTAGCCATTTGGGTAGGAAACTGCTCTTGCCTGGAATGCATGATGAACTGGATATGCAGGACACACAGAAAAATGAATGCTGTCCTTGCCTAAAGGTGAGACAATCCTTCAGGATTCCTGCTTCATGAAAGAGTCTGCCAAACATTCTGCAGGACACAGAATAAAGTGACTGACAAACTGCTAATATAGGTAGAACTGTGTTTGAAATTTCCTGCTTCATGAAAAAGTCTGCCGGATAATATGGACCTGTAGGCTGAAGATGTATGCCCCAGCAGTACAGAATAACTGTTGGTGACTGTCCATGTAGCAAGAAGTCGTTGTCAAGTCTAGAATTTTGGAAGTTGCTTGATTGCACTTCCTGCTTTTTCAAGTAATATTATTTCCCTTCTTGGGTCTTTGATGGGGTTCAAGACTAGATAGTTGTAGTTACTTTCCTCTCATGACTTGGCCAAATTATTTATAATACAAGACTTAAACTACTTAGGATAAGATAATTATCGAAGTGAAGCATTTATCATATGTTTCTTGCTTGATGTTGTTTATGCTGATTGTAAATCTAATTTTTATGCCTGATATTTGTTCTTGTTATGTATAATTTTGTATTAGGCTTAGAACTTTCTCATTTAATCAAAAGGAGGAGGTGCTATAGGAATTCCTACCACCAGTAGCTTTTAAGTTACCTGCCCACTTGGGCGTAGCCTCTTATACTATATGCCTAAGTAAATCGTCCAGCCTCTCTTCTGTGGGGTCAGTTGCTGTTCCCCATTTGAGCAGAGGACTGTGATCTGTGAGTCTACCCTTAAATAAATAATCCTTTATTAAACTCAATTCTGAGCTAGTGTGGGGTGTTTTAGTGTCCCTCTTCACAGAAATTTCAGCTCATTTTTGGAAGAGCAAAGGTAGATGAAGCATGAGACACTGACAAGGCAGGGCAGAATAAGCCTAGATCCTATAGAAAGTACAAGGTATAAAACTGCTTCATTTCCTTAACCCTAAAACAATCACACAATCAATGATATCTAGTAACTGTTAAGAGTCTGCAGTTTAGTATGGAATGACCTAGTAGAACCAAGATTTAATTTCTTTTATATCAAATTCCACTCCATGTCAGTGTTGAATGAGGCAATTGGCATGCCCCACTCACAGATTCAGTGTGCCCGTTAGACTAACAGATGGGTAAATACTCATACATCTGTAAGTACTGGTTTTGTCTCCATAAGAAGTATTAGTCTTTGAATATCCTCCTCATCTCAATTTCCTGCTTATCACTACCAACTTAAGGTTCAAGTAGGTATCCTTTCTCTCATGCTTTTATTTATTTGTTTGTTTATTTTTAGTTTTTTCTTATATTTATTTATTTAGTGAGGGGGATGTGTGGGGGGTGTGGTAGAGCACAGGCATATGCACATGCACACCATGGCATGCCTATGAAGGCCAGAGAACAACATACAGTTAACAAAGCTTGTTGGCAAGTGTCCCTCCCTTTTATTTTAGAGAGAGATATAAATATATCTTGAAATTGAGTACATGTGCTACTAATAGAAAATGTCAGGAGCAGGTTGCTCTATAAATGTTTTAAGATTATACATACTAGGGAAAAGGAATGGATGTGTTGAATCATAGAATAGAACACGCAGAGTTTAAAAAGTACCAAAGAGGAATGCTGAAGGAGGAATATGGATGTGGAAATCAACAGGCATCTGAGTACAGCAAACTGGTATTGAGTCATATTGTGTGCCAGGAAGCATCTAACGGCCTGGAAGAAAAGAACCTTGGCAGGAGATGTTCTGTTCTCTGTAAACAAGTCCTCGATGTCAGATCTTTTATCTTCAAGATTCCAGAGTTTTCTGAATTCACAAACTGGCTACCCTCCTGTTAGCATCTTTTCTTTGATAAGGTTACAATGGGAACCATCCTAGCCTTATTCATTTTACACAACACTCAGAAACATCATAAGGAATTGATAGGGAGGCTCTTATTGATTTGCTTAATTTAAATAAATAGTGTATATAAATTTTATGCTAGTTGCTTATACAGATAAATGATGACCCTTGATAGTGCTTTCTCTACAGTGTGTGGATAGGTCCAGTACATTGTTAGGATATAATTGAAGTCTTAGAAATTAAAATTTTAAGGCTATAAAATAACAAAGCATTAAGTGACAAGAAAGCATATTTTCAGTGTGCCAGGAGTTTGCTCAACTGAAACAAGTGGATGCTTATTTTACCTTTCCTCATTGTCCCTATTTGAAACTATTTTATTTTCTACCATCAAAACACGACTCCATTTTGAGGTATGGATAAATTTTTGAGACCTAAATTTTGAATATTTAATGGATAGATATTAAAGCCCTTAAAAACAACAAATCCCTGGTTATAGCTTATCAAAATACATATATTGATTTGTCCTTCTTAATACCAACATACCTGCCTTGAGTCAAGAAGACACCAAGAATCCAGCAGTAATAATGGGGATGGGAGTAATAGTGATGACAATAAAGAAGACAGATGCTATTATAAAAACTGTACCTTCATTAATTATTCTATCCTTGCAAGTGGCCCCATGATATGTGAGCTGTTGCTAGTGTAGTAGTTTGAATAAGAATGCCCCCATAGGCTCATATATTTGAATGCTTAGTCACCAGATAATGGCATTATCTGAAAAGATTGAAAGATTAGGAAAGTTAGAATAAATTGTTTCACTGTGGGTGGGTCTTGGGGTTTCAGAAGCCATGCCAAGCCTAGGATTTCTCTTTCTGTCTGTGGATCAGGATGTAAATCTTAATTACTTCTCCAGTACCAAGTCTGCCATGCCTGCTGCCGTGCTACCCACCATAATACTAATAGACTTAGTTTCTGAAACTGTAAGCAAGGCCCCTGATTAAATGTTTTCTTTTGTAAGAATCGTCTTGGTCATACTCTTCACAGTAATAGAACAGTGATTAAAATAGTTAGCGCTTATACCAATTGACAAAGGCAAATGGGTTTAGTAACTTGGCTGTGATTATACAATGTCTTACTGATAAAGGGAGGCTTCAAAGTCTAATGCTCCATCTTTCAAATCTTTCAAGAGAAAATACACACAAACATTGAAGTATTTATTTTGATGCATTAATTAAAAAATATTTGACATCTCCAAATAAGAGAAAGTCTTGCTATAGTATGGTTCTTTTGTTTGAGTTTGGTCATAGCTTGAAAAGGGTCATAATAAAGCACCTAGGCATGTTTGAGCCATTTCTAGACCTGGTGCTCAGTTCAGCAATTTGGGAAGAGTTGATAAACTCTATGTGAATTTTTATATGGTATACATCATTAATCATTATACATAAAATAAATGTCAGTGAGTTCCTACTGTGAAGGTACATATTAAACAGCAAACTTAAGTATTTTGAGAAATAGTACTGTTTGTGATATATGTGTGCATGTGTCTGCAAATTTATGTATATATGTATGTGCACATATATTATATATCTTCATTGAAGGGAATTGTCAAAGTCTTCCTGCGTTTTTGGAACGAGGCATAATGTATCATTCAAAGCAAAGCTAGATGCAGCAGTATTATGTAAGTAAATCTCAAAGCAGTGACTCAACAATGCCAGATTGTAAAAACTGGTTCTCTGGGCAGTACTTACTGTGGTTCTTGCAAAAACTGGTACATTTAAAGGTTACGTTAGATGTTTTCAAACACAAAAGACAGGAATAATCTCAGAGAGTGACAGCAGTTCAAATGTGCCCATTAACTTCCTTTATCCAATAAAAACATAAATGATTTTTTGAATCATTTCACACTTTGTACACTTTATTCTTTTGGTATTCACCGGCTGCCTGTTATCTCCTTGGCACTCACATAGTGAGAATGAATGTATTAAGAACAACAATATTTTATGTGATTACTCACACAGATGTTCACTTCCTGGCTTTTAAGGTTTTAGGAATATTTAAGGTCATTTAACACACATTGGTCAAAGTTTACTTTATCTACATGGTAAAAATTAGTTCAGTAAAGTTGGTCCAAACTCGTCTCACTTTGTCAGCCATTAACCAATTTTCAGCAGAGAAACCAAATATCTTTTTTGATTATCAGATTATTATCACTCATCAGACACACCTGCACAAAAGATAATTGTTCCCATTCTTTTCCCAGTGCTTTTGTTTGTTCATTGGTATAAACAAATTATTTCTATGGAAGAAAAAGCATTAAAAGGTTAAGTACCTTTAAGAAAAGTTAAGCATTAACATATTAAATTCTGAATTTGAAAGCTAACTTAAAGTAAAAGTGAATGTGGGCCTAAAAGAGGAACCATATATATTCTGTTAATATTCAGCCTAAGATCTGTGTTAGAACATAACATTCAGAAATCAAAAATCGGGGACTAAGGAGGTGGCTCAGTGGTTAAGAGCACCTCTTGCTCCTGCAGAGGACCTGGGTTTGGCTGCCAGCACCTACATGCTATCTCATAATTATCTCCAACTTTAGTTCCAGGGGCTCTGAAACCCACTCTTACCTGTGTGGATGCAAGCCATGTTCGTGGTACAGACTTACACATACAGGCAAAACATGCCATATCCACAAAATAAAATAAATAAATCTGAAAATATCAAGAATTGATTAAAGTTGGAATTGGTTTACATTTAGAAGTAGATGAAAATAAGATGAAGATGATTATACGTTGTAGTTTAATAGCTGATGATTGGAAGCTCGGTCTCTAAACTCTACCATCCAAAACAACAAACTGGCCATGCAGAAAATCTTCATCTAAATACACTTTAGAGCTTCATGGATAGTATAGTATACTTTTTGCAATAATAGGACTCAGTTTTCAGATAAATTACTCAAATCTCAATTTTAGAATAAGTTAGATAGAAAAGAAATATTCAAGGAAAGAGGTGAAATAAACATATAACCGGTTCAGTTCACTGGACCTCTGTGTAATGAAATGAGTAGCCCCTAAAAGTGGGCGAGGAAGCCTATGCTAATCACCTATCGATTCACGCTTCATCTTTTTCCAGGTTGTAAGTATAGGCCAGTAGTTCAGAATCTGCAGGCCACAACCCCTTTGGGGTTTAAATAACACTTTTGCAGGGCTCTCGTATCAGATACCCTGCATATCAGGTATTTATATTATAATTCAAAGCAGTAGCAAAATTATAATTACAAAATAGCAACAAAAATAATTTTATGATTGAGGGTCACCATAGCATGATGAACTGCATTAAAGGGCCACAGCATTAGGAAACTTGAGAAACACTGGTCTAGATTTCAATAAAGATAAACAAACAGGAAACTTTTTGGTAAAATCTTCCTAATCAATATAGTATAATTATTTCAAGGATTTTAATAATGCTTCTGGATTGGAATATAAGTGAAAGTGAACACTACACAATGGGTGTGTGTTTATTTCTTTTAATTTCCTATAATATTATGAGAAGAAATTATTTAAGTTATAGGATCAACAAATATGTCAAATGATATAAACACTAATTCTACTTACTTACTTCCATGTCTCTATATACTTATTCATATTTAAATAAAGACTTAAAAACTGCATACCAATCTTTGACACATACAGGCATTAGCATATTATTTTGATTTTTTGAATTTGAGATAGATTATGCTTAATATTGTAAAATGGTACTTTAAAAACCTTTGTCTGATGTGGGGTTGGTTAAAATCTTCTCCCATTCAGTAGCTTGCCTTTTTGTCTTACTGACAGTGTCCTTTGATTTATGGAAGCTTCTCAGTTTCAGGAGGTCCCATTTATTCATTGTTGCTCTTATTGTCTGTGTTACTGGGGTTCTACATAGGAAGTGGTCTCCTGTGCCCATGTGTTGTAGACAACTTCCCACTTTCTCTTCTATCAGGTTCAGTGTGGTAAGATTAATATTGAGGACTTTAATTCATTTGGACTTGAGTTTTGTGCATGGTGATAGATATGGATCTATTTTTATTCTTCTACAGGTTGACATCCAGTTATGCCAGCACCATTTGTTAAATATTCTTTCTTTCTTCCATTGTATAATTTTAGCTCCTTTGTCGAAAGTCAGCTGTTCATAGGTTTGTGGATTAATATCCGGGTCTTCTATTCGATTCCATTGGTGAACATCTCTGTTTTTGTGCCAATACCAAGCTGTTTTCATTACTGTAACTCTGTAATAGAGTTTGTGAACCTTCATCTGGCGATGGATGGAGATAGAAACAGAGACTCACATTGGAGCACTGGACTGAACTCCCAAGGTCCAAATGAAGAGCAGAAGGAGGGAGAACATGAGCAAGGAAGTCAGGACAGCGACAGCGAGGGTGCATCCACCCACAAAGACAGTGGGACTGATCTAATGGGAGCTCACCAAGCCCAGCTGGAATGGGACTGAACGAGTATGTGATAAAACTGGACTCTCTGAATGTGTCTGACAATGAGGGCTGACTGAGAAGCCTAGGACAATGGCACTGAGTTTTAATTCTACTGCATGGACTGGCTTTGTGGGAGCCTAGAATGTTTGGAAGCTCACCTTCCTAGACCTGGAGGGAGGGGGGAGGGCCTTGGACTTCCCACAGGGCAGGGAATCCTGACTCCTCTTAGGACTGGAGAGGAAGGGGGAGAGAGAGGGAGCAGAGTAGGAGGGAAATGGGAGGTGGGGAGGAGGTGGAAACTTTTAATAAATAAAGAAGGATACTGTTAAAACAAAACACACACACACAAAAAAAATAACTGTGATGCTTTTAATACCATGGGTAGGAAAGAGAGAGCCATCAGGTTGATCAATCTGAGTTGGCATATTCACCTACCAACAGTTGTACAATTTTGAAAACAAAGCTGCTTTTATTCTGAAAAGTATAATTCAGCATTTTTCTCATTTTTTTTTTGTTAAGAGACTAGTGACCCACAGCTCTGAGTATGCATTCCAGGAAGAATTTATTGAGCAGGGGAGACCTGCATTGAATGGGGTGAGACTATCCTGTGGATGGAAGGCATGGGAGGAAGGAAAAGGAAAAAATCAGCTTACTATTAGAATGTTTTATTTTGTTTACTTTTTGAATCTTTTGTTGTTGCTCTCTCTCCTCCACCCAACTCTTTCCACCATGTTTATCTGAATCCTCTCTAACTGGGGACCTGATCCTTGTTTTTCCCTCTAAGTTATTGTTTTCAATTATTTGGTCAATGACACCAAAGTAGTTGTAGAAAATGAATACCACAGAAAGGGGGCTGTTGTTGTAAATAAATTGGAGCACAGAGCCCTTAAACTTTTTATTGTCTTGTTGAGCTATTGGAAAGAATTTGGAGATTCTGTCTAGAGAATCTATAGAATTCTTCAAGTAGAAGTGATGGGTTACCTGTGGGGAGCTTATAAGATCAGAATTCGGATAAAAATATGTGTTAGCAGAGACTTGAAACCAGTTCACGTAAGATTTGTTGTGGAATAAGGACCACTGAGAATTGAACTTGGGGTCATTCATGTTTCATTCTGGCAAAATAATTGCCTATATTTCATCCATGCCCTGAAACTGTAGAAGACTAAGTTTAAAGGTGTTGAATTAATTGACTTGATAGACATAATTCTAAGCCAGTACAGTGTGCAGTCTGAGATGTAGCTATTCCGTGATTCTCTCAGCCAGTATTACAGTGAGAATCTTGAGCAAAATAGCAAAGTGGAAGTCTCCCAAAAGGTGAAACCCTGCCAAAAAAAAAAAAGAAAGAAAGAAAATTGAAAGCTGTGAGTAAGAAGGCATGGTTGTTAATAAGATTAGTGCTGTTACAAAGATGGATTTTCAATGAAACTATAAGCAAAGATTCTCTGAAAACATCTTAGAAATTATTGAGACTATCTTCCTTACAGACTCCAGAGATAATAGTCATAAAATCTCATTTGAAAACTTTCTTTTGAAAAAAGTGAATTCCCAGAATATCATGTTCTCATAAAGCCATTTACAGAAGTTTTTTCCTAGATTAAAAAATGTAGGCCCTCAAGTTTCTACAGCTAAGTTATAGAAATATATGGTTACTTCTTGAGTTTGCACCAAGTCTCGTTGGTCAGACTCCATGCCAGTTTTACAGGCATATGCAATTCAATAGGTATGGGTCTTGAATCTTCCCAAAGAAGGTCAGAGAGCTCAGACAAAGCATTACAGTATGAGAGTCTCCGCCGTGAGCCCTCACAAGGCAACTGATGATGCTGAGAAGGTGAAGTTTAAGGTGCACTGGAAATCCCAAGGTGCTGAAGATTCCTAGATTGTAGAAATTCCACCCAGGAAAGCCCTAATGATCAAATGATGGTAGCTCAAGCCAGATGTCACTTGTACTGAAAATGATAGGACGTAGGTGTGGGCATGCCCAAATCTTAGTGTCAGACGTGAAAACATAGATTTTATTGCTTGCCTGCTTGAGGTCAGTCTTACTTGAGCCCTATTCATCCCCTTAGGCCTTTATCCCTTCAATTTGGAATGAAATGTCTTTATAATAGCATGGAATATCAGACTTCTATAACTTGTTTTTATAAGAGGCTCACAATTAGTTGTTGCCTTGAATCTCAGAGAAGGCTTTGACTCATTAGGAGATGGATATGCACTTTGAGGAGTTTATGGTAATGAGATGCTTTGGTTTCAATTGATGTGTTTGAGTAACAAGTTAACATAGGTTGTATGAATCATGAGTGAGATTAATTGTCAGATTGATAGAATTTTGAAACACTAAGGAGATTAGTGAGAAATTCCTAGTTAGTGTTAATGCCTACAAACCATTCCAAGAAAGGAATAACTGAGCAGCCAGTTCCATCCTGAACACAATTTATGTCACCTCATGTATTAACCTGGGAAGAGATATTACCAAACTGTCCATCTCAAGGAGAGTGCCAGCATGACACTCCAAAAGCAATTTCACTCACTACTGGCTTGGTAAAGCAGTGAGCTCCTGGTATTAAAGAAGCAGAAATGAAAAATTACTTAGCATAGTGACTCAAAAGGAGCTACATCACTGAAGAGCCCACCCCAGCCTGGGTATGACTCATAAAAGCTATTTTCCTGGAGTTCCCTGCATAATGTGCTGGCAGTTTACCAGGGCAGACAGTTTCCTCCCAGTAGAAATTGTTAGTAGTTTTGTAACCTTGGTGAAGGGAAATGTGTTTCTTCTGAGTTTTAAAAGTTTCTTAGTTTTCATGAGTCTCCCTTCTTTCTCAGGTGTTTCAATTCAGGGAAAAAAAACAGTATGTTAGAGGGAAAAAAGTTGTTTTCATCATAAATAAATGTTGAACATTTGAAGGATCATTTTGTTTATGTAAATGCATATTTGAATATCACAGGATATCATATAATGGGTCTAATTTTATGTTTCTATGTACCATTTAAATTAATTTGCAAATAAACCTTTAAATTACTTAGCTTATAGGTGCTACTGAGGAAGATAAAATGGACATACCCTTGAATTTCAAAAGTTATTTGCATACATATTTCCATGTATGAAATATATATCTATGCATGATAATATATTTTACTATATGTTATATGCATGTGAAGTTTCTGATAACAAATAAGAAAACAATATTACTTTTTAAGTGAAAGTAAACCTGTGTATACAGAAATGGTGTCTAAATAATTGCTTGTTTTGTTTTGTTTTCTGAGACAGGGTTTCTCTGTAGTGTTGGCACCTATCCTGGAACTAGCTCTTGTAGACCTGGCTGGCCTCAAACTCACAGAGATCCACCTACGTCTGCCTCCCAAGTGCTGGAATTAAAGGAATGCGCCACCACGGCTCAGCAATTTGTTTGGTTTTAAAGTAAGCTAAGCTATATCCATAGTTTTGAAAATTGGTGAGTTTTATGTTGAAAATATATACTTTTAAGTAATTACAATTGAAATAAATTTAAAAAACACACATCTATTAGAGGATATGCAAGTATGTATTATTGCTTTTAGCTAATGCTCTTCAAGGAGTGACTGACATCTAGAATGATGGTCCAGCTCCTTCTCCACAGCTTAGCATTCTTAAATGACTGACAAAAATCAAAATATTTTGAGAGTCTCAGGAAAGGTATACATTTCAAGAGCATGAAAACTTTATTCACTTAAAAACAGTAGTGTTTTTTAATCTTTGGATAGTTTAATATGATCATTTGAAAATAAAATACTTATAAAATCATTTTATATTTGCTCCATTTACAAAACCTAATTAACAGCCTAAGGCATGCATGGTAGATTTTATTAGATTTGATTTTTCTACCTGAGGAATTGGGATGTAATTGCATCTCTCTCTCTCTCTGTCTCTCTCTCTCTCTCTCTCTCTCTCTCTCTCTCTTTCTCCCTCTCTCTGTCTTTATGTGTGTGTGTGCCTGTGTGTCTCTGAATATATCTGTGTATTATGCTTGCAAAGCAAAGGACTTGTTACGTTTGGTAGAAAACACAAAGCAAATTAAGAAATAAGAGTGCTGTTTTGAACTATGATCACATGGAAAGCTTTAGAATATGAAATTTCCAATTAAAAATGACTAATTCTAGGTCAGAGTTCAAAAATTACAAAGGAGACTGATTTGTTCAGTTCCATCTGAGAAGTGTTCATGACTCAACAAGATAATTTTTTGTATTTGTATGAGTTTTTGGTCTCAATTTTCTTGATTTGGAATCTTACTTAGGATCCCACAGAAGTTTATTGATAGAGAATGGTAGCCATTTCTGAGTATTATTTTTAATATCAGAAATCACTGTTTTCTTCACTGAAAGTTTATCCATTGTATATAACATCTGGTTCAAACTAGTCCTTCCCTAGGTTTAGTAGGCTTAACTTTTTAACCAATACACACTTAACTCTTACATAATGAACTCTAAAATCATTCACAAATTGCACATAGCTGTTTTCCCCACAGTAATGATGCATTAATATATCTTCATTTTCTCTGTAAGCCAATATTTTATTGTGCTATATTTTTCTAAAATTGTCTTTTCCCATAACCCTAAAAAGCTTTAAGACACCAGTTCTGGTCTAGTAAACTAAGCGCATGGCTACAGTAATCTCCTGTCCTTTCTTTTCTGTTAGTAAATGGTGTGATATATGTGGTGTCATTATTTGGGCCCCCCCCCATACCCATGCTATATTTCAGGTATGGTGGTTGCGCCTGTAAAAACACTGTGTCTGGCCCAGTGTTAATGCAACTTAATTAATAGTTACTGAGATTCTCAGACTAGACCTACCTTATCTGATTCAAATTTATCTGCAACCATTCATCTATAAAGGGGAAAATTAGATGAAAATAATTAGAGTCTTGAGTAATTGAACGGACTCTTTTTGATCTTGTTGCAATCCACACGTATCCCCTCAAAAGTTTTTGTTATAACAGGTTTTATTCAGGGACAAATTTTCCTTTATCTCAGAAAACAGTGGGGCATTGTCAAAACAACTGTAATTTTAGGCATGTCAATGAGGATATAGAGAATTTTGTGGTTACTCCTTTTGGAGAAAGTCTTTAATTCGGGGTGACATATTTTCATGAGTCATTCTTGTTGTGCTGGATTTGTTCTGCTGTTGTAGTTAGTCCTCAGTTCCCCTTTATTCCTTGTCCTACATCTTGTCTTTTAAGTTGAGAAAATAATGCCATTTTCGATACAAAATTTCTACAAATTTAGAACCAATACAAATCCAATGGTTTAAACAAGCTGTTTTTGAGGAGAGGACCCAAATAAGAGTATGCGTGTATTGAACGTATTTTACATTAGTTAGTATTCTATCTGGCGGAGCATAGATTAAAGAGTCAGTTCAATGTCAGAAAAAGTGTATTTTCATGTTTACTATCACATTAAGATTCATTTCAGAACCAATTCAGTGTTCGACAGTGTGTTATAATTAAGATTGTTGTCAAATGACAGAAATATGTTTTCTCTCTCTCAGGCTGACAGGAGATTTTCTGTATGGACACAGATGAAACTCAAGGGGAACCATGACAGAGTGTGGATGTAAGCCCCAGGAAGGGCGGAAGGTCGTCTGAAGAGTGGCATGAAGAGAGGTAGCCAGAGTCCCTGCTTCCCTCTCAGCATCCCACCTAGCAGCACTGGCTTCAGGACGACTTCAGGAAAGAGTAGTTTCTCCCAGCCTCCTCCATCCTAGAGTGGTACTTTCCCATAAAGTCTCTCTTTGTGAATTTATTTACTCTTCTTGTGTTTAACAGAATTTCATTATGACACAATTTCCATGTATATTAGCTATGTTGTATCAATTTATATAAAGTCCCCTTCACTGTGAAGCTAAGTTTAGCTGTTCATTATTGCCCAAGGGGTAACTGCAAAACAAAATAACATTACTGTCATTATACATTTGTAGCATATAATAATATCATTTAATCATTTTAGCAATTGTTGGAACTACAAAATAGACAATCTGTGATAAGATGACTAAGCCTTCACTCCATGAAAATATTTGATATACATCTAACCTGTAATTTCTTATTTTATTCCTTTTACTGACCATCTCTAGGGGACTACATGAACCTCTCAGGCAATAACAAGGGCAAACAAACCAACTGGTTCAACATTTTAATGGCCTGGCAATGACACTAGGATTGAATATTTCTCTAATAACTGCAAGAAATAAAGAATTAGCTGTCTACTCTTGCTCATACCTGAGAGCAATTAATTTTATCAGCGAGCTTTGCATGCTGTCCTTGAACAGCAAGTACTGGCTACGCCTTTATGTTGTATTTGTTCTGAACAAGTCAAGGAAGAAATTAATTCTTTCTAATTATCTTTCAAATTTAACTGCTATCCCTGAAAATGCAGGCTATTGACTGCATTGAGACTATCGTATGATTACAAATATAAGATAAAAAGCATAATTAACCATCAAGAATACAGTATAAGGAAAATAAGGTATTAGTATGCTAATAAGAATGGAAATAAGTACGGGGTAGTTGCTAAATTGTTCAGGACACTGAAAGGGATGTCAGGCTTCTGTGGTCATAACCATAAGAAGGAAGACAGTGCTGAGTAGAGGCTGGTCTGTAGGTCATGTATAGGAGATAGAAATTGGTAAAATAGCATTAATTGCCTACTGACAAGGGATTTGGAGGCAGAGATATGACAAAACTGTCCGTGAAGAACAGGTATGGCATGGCATGCGAAAACCTGCAAGGAATGCAGGTGAATCACAAGACACCTGTGTTTACAGGGAACAGTCTTTCATTTTAAATGATGCCAGCCATCTCCAGAATCCATGCACTAGTTCCATGATATCACACTAGATCTGGTTCAGATGTTCATCCTTGCAAGATGACAAGTTTGAGATGAGCCTGGCCTCCATAGTGAGTTGCAGGTGGTTGATAAACATAGCCCCAAACAAATAGATGTTCAAACTGTCTCAGATGAAACAGCCATTCTCTCTTCACATTCTCTCTGTAGTGAAAACTGCCTCCGTTTAAGTGAACTCTGGGTTGAATAAAAGATACAAACAGCTTAATTTCCATCTAAGATAGTCTCATGAAAAGCAAAGGGAGCATATGAAGTCTCAGAAAGAAATTTCCTACAGAGAATTTCTTCATGTGACAATGAAATTCACAGATTTATTTTCTCCTAGAAATAACCCATAACAATGACTGATAATTAGTAATCAAGTCTAATATAGAACATAGCAGTCTAGTTACTCTACCCATTTACCCACAAGACAATCAGAAAATGCACCATAGACATCCATACCAGGTACATAAATAACAATTTTTGCTGATGCAAGTGAACACAGAGACATTCCATTTGCCAAGTTACCTTCTGTCTTCTGCCTCAGAGCATCCTTTTATTTTAAACAAATGAGTTCTTGTTTGACAAGAGTAAAATAAATGCTCGTCATAAATCAAATCAATGTAGGAAGGAGAGCATACTTAGGCTGTCCTGTAATGTTGGCTAGGGCCAAGTTTGAGGTGCCAAAACCACTGCAGCCTTCCAACAGACGGGATGAGTCACTTAAAAAATGAGTGTTATGAACTCTGGCAAGGAGGGAAAATAACATAAAATTTGAGAAGAGCTTCATGGAAAAAATGCTAAAAATGCATGAGCCAAGAAGAGGCCTTCTAACCAGGCTAACAAAGATAAGCTGAGAAGGGCAAGTATTGAGAGTACAGTGAGGCCATCACTGTCTAGCAACAGAGTGCATAAGACAACACACTTGAGCAAAGCTCTGATACAGGGAAGATCACGGAGGTATATACATACACACATACACAGCACCCAAGACATTATCAGGCAGAGAAAGAAATAAAGTAGTGGGGAGGACATGAACTTGTCTCATAACGGTGAGTGCTCATTTGGGACAAAGGAAGATGACAGCATAAATACAATCACAGCAATAATAAAAATTAATAATAGTAATTAAAATAGATTTTATCTGTAAAAACAGATGAAGTGGATTTAATGAGATCAAAGGGATACAAATTGGAAAGGAAAAAGTAAAACTTTCCCTATTAACAGATGATATGGTAGTATACCTAAGAGACCCCAAGAATTCTGACAGGGAACTTCTACAGCTGATAAACAACTTCATGTGTTTATCATGTGGCAGGATACAAAATCAACTCAAAAAATAGTAGACCTCCTACATACAAATAATAAAGAAGTTGAAAAAGAAATCAAAGAAACATCATCATTCACAGCAGTCACAAATAACACAAAATATCTTGGAGTAACACTAACCAAACAAGTGAAAGACCTATTCAACAAAAACTTTAAGTCTTTGAAGAAAGAAATTGAAGACGGTATCCGGAAATAGAAAAATCTCCTATGCTCTTGGATAGGTAGGATCAACATAATAAAAATGGCAATTCTACCAAAAGAAATCTGCAGATTCAATTGAATCCCCATAAATATCCCAAAACAATTCTTCACAGACCTTGAAAGAACAACACTCAGCATCATATGAAAAAAAAGGATAGTCAAAACGATCCTGTATAATAAAGGAATCTCCACAGTCATCTTCATCCCTGACATCAAGCACTATTATAAGGCTACAGAAATGGAAACAACTTGGTATTGGCATAAAAACAGGTTGGCCAATGAAATCTAATTGAAGAACCAGATATTAATCCAAACACCTATAAATACCTGATTTTTGACAAAGAAGCCAAAATTATACAATGTAAAAAAGAAAGCATCTTCAGCAAATGGATGTCAACATGTAGAAGAATGCAAATTGATCCATACCTATCCCCATGCACAAAACTCAAGTCCAAATGGGTTAAAGACTTTAATATAAAATCTGATCACACTAAACTTGATAGAAGAGAAAGTGGAAAGTAGCATTCAATGCATGGACACAGGAGAGCATTTTCTTAATATAACCACAGTAGCACAGACACTGAGCAACAGTTTCTCCTGAAACTGAGAAACTTCTGTAAAGCAAATGGCACCAGTCAATAACACAAAAAGACAGCCTATTGAATGGGAAAAGATTTTCATCAACCCCACATTATATGAAGAACTGATCTCCAAAATATATTAAAAACTCAAGAAATTAGACATCAAAATTCTAAATAATCCAATTAAAAATGGGGTACAAAACTAAACAGAGAATTCTCAACAGAAGAATCCCAAATGGCTGAAAAACACTTCAGGAAATGTTCAACATCCTTAGCCATCAGGAAAAGGCAAATCAAAGTGACTCTGAGATCTTACACCTGTCAGAATGGCTAAGAACTTTGAACTTTTAAATACTGTTGAAACTGTAATAGACTATTGGAACTTTTGAAATTGGACGGAAAGCATTTTTTTCTTTTTTGCATTTTGGTATGTCTAAAAGTCTTTCGGGACCACAGAGTGGAATGCGGTTGTTTAAACAAAAATAGCTCCAAAAGGGAGTGGTATTATTAGGAGGTGTGTTGGAGTAGGTGTGGTCTTGTTGGAGGAAGTATGTCACTGTGGGGACAGGTGCCAAGGTTTTCTTTTTCTCATGCTCTACTCAGTGTGACACTCAGACCACTTCCTGTTTCCTATATGGATTCTGAGATACTTCTCTAACACCATCTCTGCCTACACATCGCAATGTCCCACCTTAATGATAATGGATTAAACCTCTGAACTGCAAATGAGTCACCATAATTAATTTTTTTCATTCGTAAGAGTGGTCAAGGTCATGGTGTCTTTTCACAGCAATAGAACCCTAACTAAGAAAGTCACAAACAATTTGAAGCAAAAGAAACCAGCACGGAAGAATACATACAATTTGAGTCTAATTTTATAAAGTACAGAAATGGTTCAAATTATGTTTCTGAAATTCTTGATAGTGTAATGAAGAGTAAGAGGAATATTCTGGCATATTGTTAATAAGCTTGGAGTTGGTTAAAGGTGTTCAATTAAGGACTATCTAGGACACATTGCTTTAGATGTTCACAATTCCCTTGTGAATGTTATGCTTCAGTTCAAACTTTTAGAAAAGTTTTTACGTTTCGGGATAGCTGTTAATCTATTTTGCCTCTTTGAAAGTTTGTAGACTGCTTAGGATTCAAAACTCAATCTCATCCTATTTTTTCAGAACTTGCATAATACATATGACAAAATGTCTAAGGAAACTGTTCCTTGGATGCTGTGCATTCACAGGATCTCCATTTCACTGACCATTCTCCATTTGTAGTCTCAGGGTTTTGATCTAGTCCTTTTATCCATTTTTGATAACAGACAAAAAAATCAATAAGAGATCAATTCAAAACATCATTGCCTTAGACACTGACAACTTTTTATTTTCCTAACATCTTATTTTTTTAAGTTCTACTTATGAATAAATTGTAAGGCAACTCCTATGTTCACACCTAAAAGTGCACTGTTCAACTGTGTTCATTGATACCCATTTGTGGCTGTGAGATTGATACAAGCACCTTTTTTTTCTGTGTACCTAGGCTTAATAATTTTGCTTCTAATTGTGAGTTCATAAATTGAAAGTTTATAATTAAAACCTATTATGTAACCAAAACTGATCTTTGCAAATAAACACTATGTTCACAAGTGAAACAGGTATTTACTACCTGATAAGTTGTGAGGAACAAGTGCAAAACAATCTTCATTACCCCCATTTAAATTTATAATCACTGGCAAGAATTTAACCCAACTTACAGTGCAAGCCCACCACCCATCATGGTTGAACAAACTACCACTTTTGCGGGGATAAGATGTGTTCTTTATTACAATCTTGCTGAAGGAACTGCTTTCTATCCCTTTTCTCCTATACTAAAAAAAATACAGAAGTCATACTTACCTTAGTTCATTTGAGTTGCTATAACAAAATACCATATTCCAAATAATTAAAAACAAGGGAAATTTTTCTGTAATAATTCTGGAAGGTGGGAAGTCCAAGATCAAACTTCCAGCAGACTGAGTGTTGAGGGAAGGTGCATTTTCTGACTTATAATGGTATCTTTTTGTGTTCTTGTGGTGGAAGCAGGAGAATGAGCTTCTCTGGGCATCCTGAGAAGGGTGCTAATCCTTTAAGGTGATTCTATCCTCGTGGCTCTACCACAGTCCTGTATTCTCCTGCCACACCCTAAAGGTTTGGATTTGAACACACCCAGACAAAAGCATTGGAGTAAACAGGATTCGATTCTGATTCAAACCAAAATCAGAAGGCAGCCATTGGTTCTTGATTCCTGACTTCTCTGTGCTGTCATCATCATAATCTAGACTAATGACACCTGTCAGCTAAATGCGGTATTTTCTAATCTTTCCTTCTTATTTCAATTTAAATTCCACGGAAAATTGCAAGAGTTTATAGCTCATAAATTCTACTGGAGGCTTAAGTGTAGATCACTGCTAGGATTGATCTAAGTGCCCATCCTGAGCCATCATCACATCATTGAAAAGAAAAATGAATTATACTAATATCCCAAGGCCGGATTACTGCATGGCATATGCCTGAAATAGTAGTGAAATTATTCAAAACTTACATTTGAGTATTGTGGAAGAAAAGAGTAGATACCATATTATTATAAATGAACAGGTTCTGGGCAGCCAAAGTCCAATCAGTGCCTTCTACACATCCTTTAAGTAGGATCAATAGTACTGGCCATCGTCCTCAGGATCTTTTGGTATTGTTATGGACACATTTATTGACTTTCTTCTCAAAAGTGATATCAACTCTATCGTTAACAATATAGCTATCTTAAATACAAAGAACAGTACCACAGTAAAAGCAGATACAAAAGTTATTGTTTATTGGGCCAGGAGGTGGTGGCACATATCTTTAATCCCAACACCCAGGAGGTAGAAGAAGGCAGAGCTCTGTGAGTTCAAGCCCAGACTGATCTACAGAGCGAGTTTCAAGACAGGCCTTAAACTACAGAGAAACCCTGTCTCAAAAAACGAAAGAACCGAAAAAGAAAAGTTACTATTTATTAAACAACCGTGGACTGCATGTCTTACAAGTATCCATATGTTAAAAGTTTGGTTGTCAATCCAACCAAAATTTAATGATTTCCATTTTTTGAGTAATTTCATTGTATGAAATTCTGCTTGGTAGCCGAGTTAAGCAAGTTTTTTTTATATAACTTTTCTGAGCATTTCATTGCATTAATCAAGGTCATCATATAGATTATTTGTTATCACAAGCCTAGCAATGGCATATTTAATTATAGCTTGAAATACAAACTTCAAGGCTAATCTGTATATCAACATATTAATGCATTTTTAAAACATTTGACTCTTAGCCAACTTAACAGAAGAATTTAAATTAAAATCCCTCCGCTGTTAAAATGATCGAGGAACACTCATAGATTCCCCCTGGTGATCTTTAGTGTGTCCTGATTTCCCTGACGCTGTCCTCTATGACATCTGCTGATAGATGGCCCAAGAGAATGTGCCACCATCCCTCGGTTCCATAAGGCCCTAATGTAGACACTGCCCTTATCAGCATGTATTTGCCTCTGTGCATAGAAAAACTCTTGTTCTGCTAAACGAACATGTTATTAAATCACCTCTACTCATGCTTATAGCAATACATTAGTGTTCTCAGGGCTTTCTCAACGATGCTTCTTACTGCAGCGGACAGTGGTTAAAGCAGAGACTCCTAGCTGGTGAGAATGCTATGGGGTGCTCGGTCCCAAATGTGGTATCTATATTACCGTCTCCAGTGTTTAAGTCACTTCGTGAAAATGGGGCAGAAGAGGTGTAAAGCCTGCGTGAGACAGAACCAGTCCCTCTGCATGTGGGAAACAGTTGTGTAGCTTGTTGTCTTTGAGAGGCTTATGGCAGAGGGACAAGGATCTATTCCTGTGCATGGGTTGGCTTTTTGGAGCCCATTCCCTAAGCTGGGGTGCGTGCTCAGCCTTGATGCAGCGGGGAGGGACATCATCCTACCTCAGCTTAATGTACCAGGTTGCTACAGAAAGATGTCTCCTGGACATGACATGGGTATTGCATTGTGAGTTCATACAGCCATAGTTACTTGCACAAGATTCGAAGCTTCAACATTTCTTGGCAGCTGGTCCTGGGAGGAATTAGAATGGTAACTGAACATGAACTGGAGAGAAACCTCATGAGCAGAGTTCATCTGTGACGTCTGCTTCTCCTATGGCCAAGGTTGCTTGCTGCCTTGAGTTTCTGCCTCGTTTTTGCTCAGGGATAGATTTAAACCATTGGCCAGCTAAACCCGTTTTTCCCCGTTGCTTTTGGAAACAGCACCAGTAAGCAAACTAAAACAGATACTTTACAAAAAAGTACTACTTTATAACTTATTGAATGTGAGACAACGTTAAATTGGGGTATAAACTCTTAGAGGGTAGCTCTGTGAGAAAAATTTCTGCAGTCACTTGGAGGTAAACTAGAAATAGCTGACATTGGAGCGTTGCGTTTAATAACAGTACCTCGAGATACATGACTAATTGCTTTCTTTCTCTTATAATTGTCACCCACCCACTCACACAGCGTTCTCCTTCACAGAAAAGGAGGGGGTAGATTTCTATAAGCACTATAGAAAGAAACTTCGAACAGCAAAGTAACTCAAGACAGCCTTTAGCTCACAGTGGGGAAGGGTGTGCAGCAAGGACAAGGACAGCAGACGAACTCTGCTGATTGCTTTGCCATTAGTAGCAACTCCAGCACCTTGGATAAGCCTTATTGGAGCCAAGGGACCTGAAGGGCAGTCAGCAAAATGTGGTATTTTCATGGTAAAGCCAATACTTTAATGGTTGTACTTCTGCCGTTGATTATTTTATTGATCTCTAAGGGAAATCTGCACCGAGAAGTTATATTTTCTTATGGGATGGGAGTATGGAAAATGGACAATAACCAAGAACTCTTGCAAAAATAAGGTCCCAGCCTCCCTAAGCACAGTGCTCAGGTTGCACGTATTGATTCTTTACCCCAAAAGACACTATCATATGATACAATAAACAGGAATTCTCAAAGATTTATATGTTTGGGATTCTTTCAAATCCCCCAGAAAGAAAATTGAAAAAGAAAGTCTATCGATGTTTTTTGGGGTTGTTTGTTTTGGTTTCAGTGAAAATAGGGCATTGAGACAAAAGAGACCTCAGGGTGTGCTGTTTGTGTATGAACTGGAGCTGTCCTCACAGGAGTCTGCATCCTGTTTTCTTTGTTGTCCTTCTACTTCATAGTACAGGATCTCTAGCTTCCTTATTTGTACGAGAAAAGAATAGACTAGCTTATTTTTGCCATTAGTGATAAAATATTATCCAGTAAACATAAGAGAGTAGTTTTGAACTTGTTAGTTGTTTCCAATTAAATTCCTATAGTGTTGGTAACAGGCAACAACTATTGCAGAATTTCTAGTGTGAAGTCATTTGCACAGAACTACATCTCTTTTTCTTGCCTCTTTGTCTTTTTTTTATCCCCCAGTCTCAAGAATCCATTTATGTATGAACACACAGAAATTCATACTGTGCATGGATCTGAAGATCGTTGACTATACACACCTAGGAACCAGAAACATTTGGTCGTAACAAGAGAAAGAAAAGTCCATTGTGTAAATCTGGTACTGAAATGTGTGTGTGTGTGTGTGTGTGTGTGTGTGTGTGTGTGTGTGTGTGTGTCTGCTATTTAACTGTTTATTTTTCCATAGGCTTTGGAGAATTTCCAGAGCTATTTAATATAATGTATCCAAAGGCTTTGCTTCTTGATTGTCTCACCCACCAAAAGGATTTTTTTCATCCTTGCTCAGACATTGACCAACATTACTGTATCTATGACCTTGTCACCACCCCCACAAACCACTTATGACATCTCAGTTTCAAGGACTTAGCCTCTGGTAAACTACTTAAGACATGGCTTACTTTACTAATTATTTGAATCTCAGCAGTTCTTCATCTTCAAGGAAGATTTTAAATTTTATCTCCCTGACTTTTCATATTCTCCCCTTCACTGGACAGCTTAGATTCATGGGAGCAAAAGAGAAAAAAAAATTATTCAGCAGGCAATGATTTTCAAATTATGACAAAATGGAATGAAGATAAAAATTTTCCTATTTTGCTTAAAATATTTCGTTCTGCCTTGGACCAATGATAAAAAATAAAACACAAAATGTGGAGGGATTGTATTAGAAACAACTCACTGTGACTTCATAGAGGGAACCCTTGTTTAAAGGAGTGAAAGCCAACTCATTTCTTCACATTTACTTTGCTAGCTACAGGGATCATCACAAAACTTAAGACAGAGGTATTATTATCAGCCTTACATGATAAAGTTAGAAAATGGAACATTAAATATCGTAGAACTAGGAAATGACAAGCATAGATTTGATCCTGGCCTGTTAGCCACCAGACCGTCCCTCCTACCTCACTTCCTCCAAGGAATCTTTTAGTGTAGAGGAAGTTACCACAGCATTTCGCATATAGAAGCAATGCTATCTACATCTTAAATTTTAAATTCCACAATAAAATTCCTAAAATAAAATGGAAAATGGAACTGTTCCATTTGGACTTATTTCTTGTCTCCAGAATCAACCCTCATCTTCTGTTTTAAGGCAACAAGGAGTTGTAACTCCATCACATTTCAGGATGCTATG
This sequence comes from Myodes glareolus, assembly GCF_982192425.1. Lineage (NCBI taxonomy): Eukaryota > Metazoa > Chordata > Mammalia > Rodentia > Cricetidae > Myodes > Myodes glareolus. Next base: position 16,039,976 of record NC_142043.1, on the reverse strand, counting down.
ATTCTGATGGAGGAACGTCATCTGTCTATGTGTTACTTTCATTGGTTAATAAAGAAACTGCCTTGGCCCTTTGATAGGGCAGAAAATTAGGTAGGTGGAGTAGACAGAACAGAATGTTGGGAGTAAGAAGGCAATGAGGCAGTCGCCATGACTCTCCTCTCCGAGACAGACGCAGGTTAGGATATTTCCTGGTAAGCCACCACCTCGTGGTGCTACATAGATTACTAAATATGAGTTAAAGCAAGATGTGAGAATTAGCCAATAAGAGGCTGAAACTAATGAGCCAGGCAGTGTTTAATTAAATACAGTGTGTGTGTTGTTATTTCGGAATGTAAAGCTAGCCATGTGAGAGCCAGGAGGGAACGCAGCCTGCTGCTCCTTCCGGCATGATTCCTATCATAAGACATCGAGAAAGGACCTCTCCTGCTGCTGGTGGAGCCTGCAACAGAGGTAATTGCTAGAGATATAAGAACATCCTCATGGGTTAAACCCAAGGAATGTTCATAGGATGTCTGGTCTACTGGTGGCATCAAAGACTTGATCTGGCTTGTTGAAAACCCCACCAGCCCTTTTTATACAGAGAGATGTTGCTCCTGGTTACTTGTTCATAGATGGACTCTGATGTGTTCTTCATATCTAGTGACTACAGTATCTATAGCTACATGATCCAGTGTACTACACCGCCTTATAGGTTGATAATACTTCTTCTTGGGGAATTGGGCTCAACTTTCAAATCTGCCATACCTTGCAATTTCTCAGCCCTGAGTATTTATTGGAGGACTTTTTTCCCTTACACTTCCTCTGATTCCTGAGAGTTAATATAGTTTACATCTTAAGTAAGGTCCTTTCCACAGATCAATGCATTCTGAATCTTCTGATTAGCACTAGATTGATAGATATCAAGAAGAAATTGTATTGTCTCCATTTCTCCAGATATCATTCTCTCTACCCTAGAAATAAGAATATACTGACATTTTTTGTTTGTTTGTTTACTATTTAGAAAATACACAGTGAGATCTCACTTTAGCACAAAACTCAGTGGAATAAAACTTATGAAATAAGTAAACTCTGATAATAAGTCAGTTTACAAGCCTGAGATGTTACCTTCTGCTGTTTTAAGAGCATTGCTAAAGATTTTCTTGTATTTTAGAAGCACAGAAACTCATGCTGAATGTTTCCTTTGAAGCACATAATATGATGTTGTTTATAGTTGGTGGATGAGAGAATCTCAAATGGGAAATATTCTCTCAGTTCTGTCCAAGAAGTGCAAGTCTGGATAGTAACTTATCCCAGAAGTAGATAGTACTATCCCAGAAGTAGAGAGTTTAATTTTGGTTTGCTAGGGGTAGAAATGGGGAGAGAGAGAGAGAGAGAGAGAGAGAGAGAGAGAGAGAGAGAGAGAGAATCTATTTCAATAATCCATAGAGTCTAGATTGGCTTGTTGGTTAATTTTGCTTCTAAACTTTCCTTTTAAGGGAAGTCCAGCCAGCTAGTCAAATTCACTTTCTAGGTGTATCTGGGAGATAATAGCATTTGAATTGGCAAACTGAAAAGAACAGATAGGCTTCGCCTGTGTAGGCAGGCATCATCCAGTCTGTAGAGGTCCCGAGTATAAGAAAAAAAGCAATTCAGGACTGACTCTCACTGATATAACAAAGACATCTTACTCAGCCCCTGCTTCTGGGTTTATAGATTCTCTCTCTCTCTCTCTCTCTCTCTCTCTCTCTCTCTCTCTCTGTGTGTGTGTGTGTGTGTGTGTGTGTGAGTGTGAGTGTGTGTTTCTCTCTCTGTCTCTCTCTTGTGTTTTTAAATCTCAGCATACAAGGTTATAAGATGCAATCACATTTACTATCAGCAGCAGCAATTACAACATGCCTTGGATTATTAGAATCAGCTTTAATGGCACACTACTGAAACCCAGTGGCATCTATAAAACTGAATGAGCACTCGAAAAGTAGCATGCATTTTTAATGTACTATGAATGATCATAGTGAGCTATAAATCTGTTGGAAGCAGTAATGCTGAGAATGTGGAAATATCTTCCTAATTACGTCCACTCATTTATGTGGGAATGAATAAATGAAGAATTTTTTGTGTGTGAATCAGGAGGACATTCTAAACCATGATGAATTGTGAACATGTAAAGAAAGAGAAGATGCTAGTAGGAAAAAATATTAGTCACACTCATCCCTCAGTCTTGTCTTTGTGCATCTGCAATGAAAGAGGGGAGACACTAAGATTTAAAGGTCCCTAACGTCAAATAAGTAAGTCTTTAAAAGGAAACCCCACCTGAAGAGAAACCGTGTAATATTTCCTTCTAGTTTCCATTGTTACTTGTCATTAAGTCTCTGAAGATAAATCTATTTTAAGTAAGGCTCCATCCCCCTTTCCTTCCCTCTCCCTCATTAATATCACCCACTTCTCCTAAAAGGATGACGTTTCATTTACTGAATCCCGATTTTTATCTTTTATTATAATTTTATTGTAGAATAAACTACTAAAAAAAATTCCAAGACAGTATAAAGACAGCAAATGTGCTGACCCTACTGGATCTGACATTTCCATAAACCATTAAGGTAAATAGGCCATGCAATTGTTGAGGAATATGGTTCTCTATTTAAAGTGACATTCAAAGCTAATAATCATCCCAGCATCATGTGGCGGCTAGTCTGCAGTATTGGTTCTTTATGAAAAGAAGTCATGAATACAAAAAATAATGGGGCCATTCCAAGTACCAGTCAGCATCATAAGTTTTATTCATGGAAAATGTCAAGGGAGCAGGTACAAAAGAAACTACTGCACTCCTTTCCCATAGGAATCTTAAAGATTCAATCCCCTCCTTGCCTGTCCAGGAAACTGGTCTTTAGGAAATGACTTCTCAACTCATGGCCCTCTCTGTCTGTTTGTCTGCCTTTTAATCCAGAAACCTTAACTTTATCACTATGAGGTATTTTATTTACAATTATTTTTGAATTGGGTGGGAGAGCAATATCAATGGAGTACAACCATTTTCTGTAATGTAGCATAGGACTAGGAATATTCCACCTGACCAAAACATCTGATGCACCTCAGCTCTCCCCAGAAATGCATAACATATCTTGTGACTTACTGTGAAGGTGAAGAAGAGCAGCTGCCGTGAGATCATCCCAGGTGAGTCTGCAGGGAAGCTCACCCCAAGAAAACTGCAGGGACGCTGGCCAAAACCCAAGTCTGTGACCTAAAAACCTAAAGAGATGCAATTGCTTGGTGCTATGGGTTGTTCAAGGGCTTTAACACCGTGTGAAAGAGTTGGTAAGGGGTGTACCTGCAACTCAAGAAAGCCCAAATGAGAAGTTTCATAAGCCAAGTCATCATAAGATGAGAATCCTACCACTCTGTACTTGATTTTATTTATTTTTTTCAAAGTTTATTAAATTATGAAAGTTTCCATTTCCGCCCCTCCTCCCAACACCCTCCCACTCCTCCCCTCCCCCTCCTCCTCCTCCCTCTCCATCCCTAAGAGCAGTCAGGGCTTCCTGTGGGAAGTTCAAGTTTCTCCCCTCTCCCTCCAGGTCCAGGAAGGTGAGTATCCAAACAGACTGGATCCCAAAAATCCAGTATATGCAGAGGAAACGAGTCCCAGTGTCATTGTCAATGGCTTTTCAGAAAGGCTCCGGGCCAGCCACATTCAGAGAATCTGGCCACATTTAGAAAAATCTGGTTGGATCACATGCTCCTTCAGTCCCAGTCCAACTGGCCTTGGTGAACTCTCATTAGATCAGTCCCCTTGTACCAGTGGGTGATCGCACCCCTCGCGGTCCTGCGTGTTTTTTTTCATGTCCTTCCTCCTTCTGCTCCTCATTTGGACCATGGGGGGCTCAGTCCGATGCTCCAATGTGGGTTTCCATCTGTATCGCCATCCATCGCCAGATGAAGGTTCTATAGTTATAAGCAAATTCTTCAACAGTATGGTTATAGGCCAAGGCCGTTTCAGGCACCCTCTCCTCTGTCCAGAGAACAATCTGGGGATCTCTCCTTGGACCTGGGATCCCATCTATAATCAAGTCTCTTGTAAACCCTAAAATGACTCCCTTAGTTGAGATATATTCTTCCCTGATCCCATATCCATCCTTCTTCCCTCCCACAATCTCAGTCCCCCGAGTTTTCCCCATTCCTCCCCTACTCCCTTCTCTCCAACTCTCTCCCCTTCCAACAACCCTCCCACCCACCCCCCATGCTTCCAGTTTCAATTTAATTTTTTTTTAAATCAAGTACACAAGTTTTTAATTGGGTTAATTAGAGACTTGTGTACTTGATTTTTAAAAGAATTAAAAAAGCTCAGGACTGCGAGGGGTGCGATCACCCACTGATACAAGGGGACTGATCTAATGAGAGTTCACCAAGGCAAGTTGGACTGGGACTGAATGAGCATGTGATCCAACCAGATTTTCTGAATGTGGCCGGGTTCTCTGAATGTGGCTGGCCGGGAGCCTTTCTGAAAAGCCATTGACAATGACACTGGGACTTGTTTCATAGACATAGACCAGGATAGGAACAAAGGAAATCAGGTCTATTCTGAAACACCACTTAACTCTTTTGGGCTGATGAGTCATTGAGCATATGAGGATGGTAGACAATTCAGTTGCTAGAGTCTTTTGTGTTGCTCCTGGACCCAAAATTCCTGCAAATTTTACCTTATCAAAGAGAGAAACAAATTTATGTCAGAAAACAAAACCCACGTGTACTTAGCATCAGATACTGAAACCTCTACACCAGTGACTTTACCAAGCCCAGCACATTCCCATATAGAAAATCTAATTTGATGTTCATTTAGAAATTAAAATTTAGATGTGTTCCTGCATTGCTTGGTTCTCATTATGTGCTCTTTTTTGGTATGCAATAATTGCATTTTCATTAAGAACATAATTTTTAAACATTTGACGACTTCTCCACGTACGCACTTGATTGAGCTTATGAGCTGAAAAAGTAACCATCTTTCTTCAGGAGAGAAGCAACCCCTGACTATAAAAATGAAAAGACCTTCTCCTTCAGTGCGAGCACAAAATCTCCTGGGAGGATTTCCCAGAGTTTATGAATGCACAGTATTTGAACACACAGGGCAGCCTTTGATACAACCATTTGACACTAACCACAAACCAACAGAGAATGGGAACAAGGCATCTATGCTGAAATAGCTGGTACTTTTAGTGAAGGTCAACAGATTTGCTGTAGGATACAGCTGAGTGATTCTCCTATTTTGAGAAAGAAACAGCAAAAAAAAAATGAAATTAAAGACTCAAAAAAGGAAGACAGGTTACATATAGAAAAAAATAATAGCATCGGTAAGGCCATCATTCTCTGTAACTGGAAATGGGTGAGAGGGGTCTGCCACCTTAGTCCCAGCTTAAACTTCCTATAGACCCCTTGCTGAAAGTATGTTCATACTGAGCCCATACTAAAGATATTAAGATAAAGCCATAACTACTTGAATAAATATCCTAAAATACATGTGTGTGGGTATCAATGGTAAATTTTTGACCCAGGTGTTTTTTCTGAGAACCAACCACTTTGACTTTGAAAACGAAGAGTCTCAATGCTATTCGGGGCTCTCTTGACAGTGTAGGCTACCTGGCATGAAGGTGTTTATCATGTAATGAACATTAATGACATAATCAATAATATAATTAATAATACATTTGAAATTTTATTAGAGCTAATCTAGTCCACAGCAACTTTTAGACTCTGGAGATGATAATAGGTTAATGAAATAAGAACATTTGCCCAGAGTGGAACAGAGATTAATATATTCTACAGGAACATGTGGTCCAGTAGAAAAAAATATTCTAGAAATCTTAAGAAATAATAGCCCCTATATTTATTACTTCATACCAAAAAAGGAGAAGGGGTAAAGGATAAAAGACAAAAATTCTTGACTAATAAAGCTGAGAATTTATCTAGGACATGGTACTTGCCTATGTCAAACCATTCATTGTAAGACAAACTAGACAAACTCCTAAGCATTTTCTCAATAAGGACACATGCATGAGGAGCTCTCACTATTGGCCATAGTGTCTCATGGTTATGAAAATGTAGCTATGTGTGCATTTATGTGTGTACATGTGCATGTGCGTGCATGTGTGCATGTGTTAGTAAGGAAACCTTTGACTCTTAAAACACAATCATTACAACTACATTACATTAGTATAAAAAATTTCATCTCATTTCTTCCTAGATTCCTTGGTACCTGGAATTGGCTGTTTGTTTATCTACTCTCCTTAGTTTTGCAACTAGGTGATGTTGGGGCTAGTACTCTGAATACCACCCTTTGACCTTCACAGTTGAGTGTCATTAGGCTTTGGCAAGAAGGGAAACTGAGCAGAATTTCTGTGTCCAGTGTCTCTCAGGAGTTCTTTAATTGGTTTCTTCAGTCCAGCAACAGGACTTTGTCCAAATGGCTGCAGTTGACTGTGTGAGCTCTGACTTCCCATACACATTTATTATGACCACATTTATTATGATCCTTTTATGGTCTACACCAGCCCAGCATCATCAGACCTGCTTAGAGGCCTATGTCTTACAACTCAAGGCATCTTCTCTCAGCTCAGAGATCCCCACATCAAACATCCATGGCTTTGCACCTTGGGTCTAAGTTTCAACTTGATGGTACATCAGAGTTTTTCTCTGAATGTCTATCACAAATGTATAATCTTGGTACTTGACAATATGGTGCTATCATCTACAAATGTGTTGAGCCACATTCACAGCTTTCCTGAGCCACAGGTTGAATGTTCCTAGTAGAAGCAAAGTACAACTGAATCCGTGCCCTCAGCAATACCATAGAATAGCTCAGTACCCTCCCCAGTGTTCCAGCATCTGGCTATTCAGATAGTTTTTCAGAATTATTATGAGCACCAATGAAGTACACATAACCTTTTCTAAATTAAAAATACCACTAACATCAAATAAAGTTCTCCAACTAAATTTTCAGGATTATTTAAAGCAATTTCTCCCCAAAACAATAAAATGGGGTAAGATCTCAGAGTTAGCTTAGTCACATAGTAATTTAATTAATTTCAAAAGACATAGATCACTTACAAGTTCTATTTGGATGGCTTCTGTGGTTGAATCTAAGGTGGATATCTAGCCCTCTCCCACTGATGTGCATCTCCAGTCCTAACACACACATGCTATAAGGACAGGGATGTGGTATTGTGTGTGGAACTGCAGTATTTTCAGAAAAAAGTATCTCCTGTCATTTATTTAGTGTTCTTTTTTTTCAAAATTTATTAATTTATAAAAGTTTCCATTTCCACCCCTCCTCCCAACACCCTCCCACTCCCCCCCCAACTCCCTCTCCTCCTCCCTCTCCATCCCTAAGAGCAGTCAGGGTTTCCTGCCCTGTGGGAAGTTCAAGTTCCTTCCCCCTCCCTCCAGGTCCAGGAAGGTGAGCCTCCAAACAGACTAGATCCCAAAAATACAGTATATGCAGAGGAAACAAGTCCCAGGGTCATTGTCAGTGGCTTTTCAGAAAGACCCCGTGCCAGCCACATTCGGAGAATCCGGCCACATTCAGAGAATCTGGCTGGATCACATGTTTCTTCAGTCCCAGTCCAACTGCCCTTGGTGAACTCTAATCAAATCAGTTCCCTTGTATCAGTGGGTGATCGCACCCCTCGCAGTCCTGATTTCTTTTTTCATGTTCTTCCTCCTTCTGCTCCTCATTTGGACCTTGGGGGGCTCAGTCCGGTGCTCCAATGTGGGTCTCCGTCTGTATCTCCATCCATCATCGGATGAAGGTTCCCTCTGGTCTTGCCTTCTTTGCTCACGTTCTCTTTCCTTCTGCTTCTCGTTTGGACCTAGGGAATTAAGTCCAGTGTTCCAATGTGGGTCTCTGTCTCTATTTCCACCCATCGCCAGATGAAGGTTCTATGGTGATAAGCAAAATATTCATCAGTATGGTTATGGGCCAAAGCCGGTTCAGGCACCCTCTCCTCTGTCCAGAGAACAATCTGGGGATCTCTCCTTGGACCTGGGATCCCCTTTACTCACGGTAAAAAACAATGACATCTTGAATTTTGCATGCAGATAGATGGACATAGAAAATGCTTTACTGAGTGAGGTAAGCCAGACCCAAAAAGAGGAATATGGTATGTATTCACTCATCAGTGGATTCTAGCCATAATTAAAGGTCTTTGAGCCTATTATTCGTGATCCTAGAGAAGCTAAATAAGAAGGTGTACCTGAAGAAAATCATGTAGTTATCCTCCTGGAGATTGGAAATAGACAAGAGTGCCAGGTAACCTCGGGTGCATGGGGGGGGGGTGGGGAGTTATTGGAAGGGGAGAGGGTTAGAGAGAAGGGAGTAGGGGAGGAATGGGGAAAGCTCAGGGGACTGGGATAGGGGAGAGGGAGGAAGGATGGATATGGGAGCAGGGAAGAATATATCTCAGCTAAGGGAGTCATTTTAGGGTTTACAAGAGACTTATTTAGTGTTCTTAACAGTAACTACAAAGACAACTCCTGGTCCTTCCCATGTAGCAGCATATATATATATATATATAATAAATGCAACTAAGTCTTGCTATTTCATTCTTGTCTCACTTCCCCTCCCAATGATGGAAGCCAACAGAATTGGCTACACTATGCATCATGTTAATTTTCACTCCCTAAAACTTCAAGAGCTAAGTAATTTGTACATTTCAAGAGGCACTGTTAATTTTGTCTGTCATTAAGCAGATTAGTTGAGTTTTTGTTTTTGTTACCTAGCAACAATAGATGATACTTAAATTCACAGTACTCTTTAAGGTTTTTAAAGTTATTCCCTGAGTTTTCCTTCATTTGATTTTAATACATCAGGGAAAAGAAGGCAATTACACCCTATGATCTGTAGAATATAGTAGATAAGGTTTTATGCAATATAATTTAAGGTGGGAAATTGACCCTAAAATAAAATATTTTCTTGTGTGTTTCACAAGTATGTGTTGAGTGTTCTGTCATTCATTGAAACAAAGCAGCAGGCAAAAAACAAAATGCTTATCACCTGCAAGTTGTCTGGCAAAATCCGCTGTTGAAGAAGTCAACACGGATTGGCAAAGTCTGTGAGAAAAGTATGTTGGTTGTAAATTATATTAACTTCTTACTGATGTTATATCAAACTGCCTAAATTCAATGGCTTGAAATATAAAAACGTATCACTGTGCAGTTCTCTGATGTTCACAGATATGGCTGAGGAACAAAGGATATAATAGGGCTGCATTCCCTTGATGGCTGGGCAGAAAAAAAGTCTTTCCTTCTTTTTCCATTTTTAGAGACTGCTTATATTTCCTGATTTGCGGCCTCATAGACTATATTTATAACTCTATTAGTCCATCTTAATTACTATGATGATACATGGAGCCCTCACTATCAATCTGCGTTCCATTTCCTCCTACGTGTTGAAAATTCTTGTGATTAGTCAGCTCACCTGGATAAAAAGGATTTGTTGTCTCTGTTACCTAAGGACATCTGGTGAATATCTTTAATTTCCTCCCCAATCTCAACCCCCATAAAATCCAGTGCATTCAAAGTTTTAGGAAATAACCCTGAGAATATTTAGGAGGCTGGGAACATGCTTCACACACGGGGAGCTTTTGGCTTGAGAACATAGTTGATGGCAGTTGTTGGTTAAACCATGGAACAGGCCATTCTTTTCATTCAAAAAGGGACACAGTACAAACTGGGGACTCAATAGAAAAACAATGAAATGGAGGTAGAAAGGCAAAAGAAAGTGCAATAAGGAGGACAGAGGCCAGATCAACAGGCTTTGACATAGATCCTGATAACTTTTTAGAAAGCAATGGTAAAACTAATAACGGTTTAAGTAATGGTCAGAAATTTTTTAATTTAATATTTATATATTATTGAGATTTTATCCTTAAATAACTGTTACAACATTTTCATCTTTTTCTTCCTTACAACTTCTCGTATGTCATTCCCTACTCCTCAAATTCATGATCATTTCTTCTTTATGACACATATACATATATAATACACATATATAATATAAATAATACATATTCTATAAAGAATATCATATATATATATATATATGTATATATATATTCCCATGCCGAGTGCATTTGACATTGCAGAGAACATAACAGAAGAAGGGGCAGAAAAAATTTGGAGAGTCAGAGAACCAAGACATAGTATCTCCAATATTTGACAGGGATTTGATAGTGTCTTCTCTATTTGACAGAGAAGTTTCACCAATTAATTGTCAATAGTATCTTTGACTAAATAAGACCTTAACGATGACAGGACAAGATTACATGCCCAGGTAGATGAGCAAACTGCACTAGGTTCTATCCATACATAAGGAACTCTAGAAAATTAATATCTGCTGAAAGAAAATGTATCAATCTTTTTGTCATCAGTAATTTGAAAATTTAGTTTTAATTATTTTTCCTTCAATGTGTTTGATGTGTTACATATGAAAAGATGCTCTGAGTCATTAACTAAATAAAATTAAATCACCAGCTAAATAAAGAAGCCATTAACTAAATGAGATGTCACCTTGGTTAAACTGTGGTCAATAGAAACAACGCAACTAGTTAGAGTTGAGGGAAATTTTATAATTATAAAAAGTAGAAATAATGACTTGTGGCAATAGATCACTTAATCTAATGTTACCAATTAAAAGACTTGGAAGGGCCCTTTAAATGGTATTCACAGACACAAAAAAGGGTATGTATGATGATAGGAAATGCTAATGCTGGAAGCTTTGCATGATTATTTTGATATTTAGAGTCAGGGTTTCTCTGTGTATCTTTGGAGTCTGTCCTGGAACTCACTCTGTAGACCGGCATAGCCTCAAACTCACAGAGATCTGCCTGCCTCTACCTCCCGAGTGCTGGGGATTAAAGGCGTGTGTCACCATCATTATTAATCATTACATGATTAATAAGGGTTATGCTAGTAAGATACTGCAGCTACAGTTGTATCAGGAGCTTAGAGACTCAATATAGCAGCCAGGGATGGATATACAGCAACTGCATTCAGGATGTGAAGAACTGAAAGATATGTGGAATGTAACTATAATACATAAATAATCTATAATGGTTATTCTGCATTGGGGCATACTGGCATACTGGCAATGTGGAAAATAATCTTTAATATTTTTAAAACACAAATTGAAGAAAAGGGTGCAATCAGCATGTACTATATAGAGACCAAGGATAACAATGTTCAAGAATGTTTACATTTCCTGAGACACAAGAAATAATTAAGCCACTCCATTTTCTTTTCTCTTTTTACTTTATTGTTTTATGTTGTTTATTGTTTTTGTTCCAGTCTAGCATAGAGACTGGGCCCTCAGCATTAAAAAAAAAAACATTTATTGAATGCATGAATAATGATTTGTCAAATAGTTAGAGCTGTCTCAAAATTGACTGTGTCACCTTAGGAAGCCACCCCATTTTCTAAGTAAGGCAATTGGTCCATTATGTCCTGAGTGGCAAGGTTACACAGTTCTGGCATAAAGAAAAGTGAGGACTCACAGGAGAAACAAAGAGGGAGTTCTGAGGACTCTACTGTGGTTTTTGATTTTATTAGCTATACACGATAGTGAAGAAGAAGAAGAAGAAGAAGAAGAAGAAGAAGAAGAAGAAGAAGAAGAAGAAGAAGAAGAAGAAGAAGAAGAAGAAGAAGAAAAAGAAGAAGAAGAAGAAGAGACGAAAAACTAGGTGGAGTATGGCGAATGATGGAGTAGGGTGGATCATTAGTAACTCCTATCAAATGATCAAGTATATGAACTTAAAGAGCCTTTGATATGACTGTTTGAGGATCATTAAATAATAACCTCAATGGAGAATTGAAGACAGAACCCATGTTAAAAATGGATATGTCCATCGTAGGAATAGATACGGTCACACTAGTAAATTTTTAAAATGGGTGTGTTTGTGTATGTGTGTGTGTGTGTTTGCCTACATGCACATATATACACTGTGTGTACACCTGGTGCTAAGGAAAACCAGAAAAAAAAAACAGTATCAGATTACGTGGAACTGGAATTATAGAGGGCTGAAAGTAACCATGTGAGTGCTGAGAGCTGAAACTGTGTCCTCCAAGAGCAGCAAATGCTACAAACTGCTGAAACATCCCTTCATCTCTCCAACATGAATGCTTATTTTGATGTAGAAGAAAGTCATAAATAAAGAATAAGTAGGCAAACTTTTCCCTCTCTAGTATACCCTACCCTACCACTCTTCCCCAAGGTATAAATGCTAAAATGGAAGAAACCAAGAAAGCAAGACAAGAAGAAAAGATTCATAAACCAACAAATAGCGTACAACGTAACCTCCAAAATAATAAGAGACAAGATTTATTCAGTTGTTCATATAATCATTCACACAACTAGTATTAATTGAATGACTACTGAGCATTGTCTTATAAAGGTAAGCAGGATAAAAGCAAACAGGATCAACCTTTCTCTGAAAGTTAGCAGAAAAAACATAGCAAACTACATTTTAAATTGGAAAAAATTATGCATTGAAAGTGTGGAAGCATTTTGAGTTTCTGTCTTATCATTCTGATGCGTTAACTCCTCTGTGTACAAAGCTAAAGTCCTTTGTAATGATTCTCTAACAGAATCTCCAAGAAATTACAGGCTAGCACTATGTTAACTTTTCATACAAAGATCAATTATTTTATTAAACCAGTACTTGAAAATAAATATACTGTATATTCAGAGATGAACTGTTGCTAAATAATATATAAGATTGCTTGCTAGTTTATTCACAGAGCACAACTGATAAGAATTTTAACATTATGATATGGAAACTCGAGAATATACCTGATGCTGCTGCAGTGGCATCCTAAACAGTCAATCAATATGTACGTTTGTTCAGCATAATAGACAATTTTTGAGACTCGAAGCAAACTTGCTTTATGATGTGATATGATTACATTAATGTTCCTGAGAGAAACAATTGAGATGAGAAGATGTGTGTTGCATAATTGATGCCTTACATGTATCTGTGAAAGTTGTGCAGTTAGACCCAAGGGGTCCCATTAGTGATTCGTCACCATCTGCCACACATAACTGCACCCTGGGCTTTGTTGGAGACACTGTCACACAAATGGCTGTTGTTTGTGTGTCTGTGTGTTCTATAAACAATAAACAGTTCACATTCTCAGAGCACCTGAGGCTACAAGCACACATAAAAGGAGTGAGGAACGTGAGAGAGACAATTTGGCTATTTATTCCAGAGAGAAAGGTCACAGATTTACGTCACAAAATTATAATCTTGGCAAAACATAAAGCTAACTTTTCAGGTGATTCTTAACAATAATTTGATTGTTTTCTCCCACAAAAAAAAAGAGACCTGAAATTTCCTGCATTTCGGTATTCAGAGAAAAAAAAGTTCCTTTTTCTATCCTTTACTTTCTTTTGTTTTTCATTATAAACAATCAGGATGAAGGACTACAGTCAAATGACGTAAGTCTACATCCAACCTCCGCTGATAATTTTTTTTCTGATTGATGAACTTTGAATTTCAATCACATGTTTTTTAACGCCAGACATTATGTTTTTAGCTTTTCATTAGTTTATTATGGAAAGCTTCCATTGTTACCAAAATCTCTTTGTCCTCTATGTTTGTAGAAATCAGCATGTCTTATTTAGGATTTCTATTTCTCTAATAAAACACCATGACCAAAAGTAAATTTCAGAAGAAAAGATTTATCTCATCTTATATTTCCAGGTGACAGTCCATCAATTGAGAGAAGTCAGGCCAGAAATTTAAACAAGGCAGGAACCTAGAGGTGGCAGTTGAAGCAGAACCCATGAATGACTGATGCTTGGTCACTTCTGCCTCCCAATGTGCTCAGCCTGCATTCCTATAACACAGAATACCACCAGTCTAAAGTGTCACAGCCCACAGTGAGCTGTATACTTCCACATCCCTCATCAATCAAGAAAGTACACCACAGGCATGCCCACAAGATACTCTATTGGGAACATTTTCTTAGTTGAGGTTCGCTATTCCAAAATTTCTATGGCTGGTGTCAAGTTACATAAAACTAGCCAGCACACTGAACCTTTATAGCCCTACACATATTCATCTGAAAAATGATGTACTGACTGCAAACTAGCCTATATCCCTCTACTTGGCACAAGAATCTATAAATGGCTAAGCATTGTTTAATATGAATGTTTGAATAAGAATAGGTATCTTAAGGCCAAGAATTATGCAGTAAAATAGAAATATGGGCTTATGTAACAAGAAAAAGAAACACAGGAAAATAATTCCCTTATTAGAATTTATGCTTAAATTTACCTCCAAATATCGAGTGTATGTAATGCAATTTATTCATGATAAACTCAAAACATATAGCTACAAAGGTTTCTCCAAAATCAAATGTTTCTATGCTTTTCTAAGATTATACATTTTTCTTATATTTTCAGCTAAATAATAGAAAATTGTCCAAGCCTGGAGGAAGAGGTGACCAGATATGAACAAAAAGTCTATAGAACACCAAATAATATAAGAAAAGAAGTCCTTCAGAACATATTAATACTGACCAAAGGCCAGGTATTGAAAGCTGTAAGAGAAAAAAGTCAAGTGGCTGATAAAGGTGAGCCCATCAGAGCTAAATCTGATATTCTGAAAGAAACATAAAGCCAAAAAGACCTGGAAAAATGTATTCTAAGCTCTAAAAGCCCACAAGTGCCCATCTTATACTCAGTAAAACTACCTATTAAGAGTGAAAAAGAAATCAAAATATCCCATGAAGAAAATAGACTAAAGAAATTTATGGCCATGATATGAAAATACATGCTATAAGGGGATGAAGACAAGCATATCAAAGACAAAAGAAAGATATACTTTAAAAATTATCAGAATTCCTGATCAAAAGAAATCTAAGAAAATACTACAAAATCACCAAATGAGAGGAATTAATACGCATCTTCCAATAATGGACTTGAAT